>NC_091741.1:28644830-28692330 GCF_043380555.1 Nothobranchius furzeri | reverse complement strand
GAAAAAGAAACTAACCTGGTCACAAAGGCATGAAAATCATTAACTACCTATAACCTGCTCATGTCTGGATGTGTGGGGCAGATACTTTACTGTTTTATTCTGTCATGAGACTTTGGCTCCAACAAACTCTCTTCATGGCTGTTGACCATTGCCTTTGGCGTATTTTATCTACTGGAAACTTGTAAAATTTAAGTAATTGTCTTAAATTCGTCTAGCTGCCTACAGCGTTGTACTTGTAAACCAGGCTGATTTTATTTTGCTGCAGTTTAGTCCAATTTAAAATAAAATATTGTTGTAACTCGTGTTCTTCATAGCAACAATAGTAGCAATAAGACCTCGTATTAGCTGATAATGTTATAGGTGCTGATGGCTGGGGGGAGGAAGGATCTCCTGTATTACAGCAAGTCTGAAGAAGCCTCTGACTGAAGATGCTCTGTTGTTGCATGATGGTGTCATGAAGAGAACAATCATGGTTGCACCAGTGGTTCGCCAGTAGTCCCCAGAACCAAACCAGCCTTTTGGATCAGGTTGTTGAACGTTTTAAGGACACCGGTTCCGTCTGCTACCCCAACAGGTGATGGCCGAGGTGATAACACTCTCCACAGTAGACTTAAATTAGAGATGCAGCATCTTGCTGCAAACCCTGAACGACCTGAGCTTCCCCGTGAAGTACAGTCTACTCTGTCCCTTCTTGGAGACACCATTGTGTCTCCAGTCCGGTCTGCTGTCCAGGTAGACACTGAGGTATTTATATGGTGAAAGGGTGGAAACAATTGGAACATACCAGTACTGAAATGAAAAAGAACTATAATTTTTGGAACTGGGAACTTCATTCAAAAAATCAAAACTAAGAACCATGAGCTGAATTAGTTTTAAAATGTATGAATTGAACTTCTGAGTTCATATTTAAGGTGACCACGTGCTTTTTCCTGGCAAAAGGGGGCAGTACACACCTAAATCATCTCCAGCAAGCGGTATTTTTGTGATCGAGTAAGACTTCAGCTACGGATGGCAATTAGGGTCAAAAATCCCTGGGATCCCAACCTGACATGACAAGCACATCAGACTCCGTTTCATCACTGGCAACGAGTGAAGAGGTAAATGTGTAAAACAACAACGTTTGTAAATGACGGGAGTTTTGTAACCATTTGTTACAAATCAGGAAGTGCATTTTGTCCTCACAGGCACCCATAGAATGAAACATGTTGTCTAATATGACGTCGCCCAGAGACTGTTGAGCCGCCAATAATTTTCAGCAAGTGGGCATCATTTTATTTATTTTCAACAACATTTCCATTTCTGCATTTCCAGAGATTAACAGTTAAAAACTACACATTGTCTCTTTAAAACAAACTTTCCAAACACCGGTAAAGAAATTGACACCTCAGTAGCATCAACGGTAATATTTCATCTTATATTGAGCCTGTCATTTATGTGGAAGGTGTAAAATATCATAATACAGGTCCCTTAAAGGGATATTTCACCACTAAGTGAAATTTGGTCTGTTGCCATGTCTCCCCGAGTAAAATAAGTAGGAAAAAGCATTTTGTAATCAGCCAAGTCACTCACCTGATCTGGCAGTATTCCGTTAGCTTTAGCTCAGCATAAACAGCTAGCATTTCAATCATTTCAATTAAAAAAAGACACCTACACCTTACTTCACTTAGGGTTGGAAAATCCCTTCAAAGTACATTCTCATTAGTCCGTACACAGCCAGTGATCGCCTTCCCTTCCAGTTTAGCTACCACAACAGACCAGCTGAGCATCCAAATAACCACAAACAATATCCTGATCCGCCTGTCAATTTTTTGTTGTTTCCTGTATGATCTGCATTCTTCTGGATTCTTTAAATATTTGGATGATTTCAAATAGCTTCCTAAGGCTCGGTTCACATGGCAGGATTAAAAACACGAGATACACACGTGGTGAAATGAAAATCATTGATGGTGTGCGGTCAAATGACAAAAACTCCACACTACACACACACACCTCCTGCAAAACTCTCCAGATCAAACATAAATTAACATGGAGTAAACAAACATGAGGAGGAAGAGGATTTGGATTCTTGTCCCTCCGTGCTTCTGACTCCTCACATTCTGATTGGCTGCTCATCACATTCAACCAGCAGAACGCTAGTTTGTCCTCGATATTGGGCCAGAGTGGTCCAGATGTGTTTTTAAGCAGATCAGAGCACTCTTAACACCACACACGGCAGGAATATTTGATGTACTTATCTTTATTATCATTACAGTTATTGGGCGCGTCCTTAAGGTTGACAGGGTCGAAGCAGGTCCGTCAGACTAGGAAACTGTCCAATTTCCTTTACTTTCAAATTAAAAGCCTCTTGTCACTGTCATTCATGTGCTCAGCCTTTGCAAAGCCACTCTAACTTATAACTGCTCTGTAAGTTAAAGAATCCCATCTGTCAACACAAAATACTAAGTATGTTTTTTTAAAGATTTCTTAAAAATAACAAAAGAGTAAATCTGTCAAAAGTATCTCACTGTAACCAGGGTATCACAGAAACGCTGGGCTGCTTGTGTTGAACAAAGAAGGCATGCTGTACCAGGTAGGGAGAAAGCAGCGCTTTTGTGCTGGGAGTTACGATTGATGAGGCTCATTGTGGCAGAGCAGGAAGCTAATGAGTCAGAACCACGAGTCAAGCTGTTGGAAATCACACCAGCACTAACACCCCCCAAAAAAGCACAATGTGACAGCTTCGACTCCAAACAAATGCAGCTGCAGAGAGACATCGACTGACACAGAACGAGATGCCAGAGACGAGAGCTTCAGCGATGATTTTTCTGATTGAAAATGCATTTTTGTTTGACCATGCTCAGCAACGCGTGTAGACGCCTGCTGCACACTGAAAATCCTGGAAAATTTACAGTAGCCTTCAAAAACAGAACAGCTTTGGCATGAATGAGTAAAGGAAAGCCTATACCATACCTTACCATCTTTATTTATAAAGCACATTTAAAAACGGCATGGCAGCCGACCAAAGTGCTGTACAGAATAAAAAGTAAAAACACAATATAAAACAATACACGGTCAACAATAAAATACACAACAAGGCAGATAATTAAAGTCAATAAAAAGACACATAATAAAATAATAAAAGTCAGGGATTTAAAAATGCCTGGTCGTAAAAGTGAGCCTTCAGCAGCGATTTGAACCGGAGGAGGGATGGTGCCAGCCTCACCGAAAGAGGAAGTGCATTCCAGAGTGTCGGAGCAGCGTAGACAAAAGCACGCTGTCCCCGCGTTTTGTATTTCATTGATGGAACACGAAGCAGCAGGCAATCAGCAGACCTCAACGCCCGGTTTGGCACATATCTAGTGACAAGATCCGACAGGTAATCCGGTGCCAGACCGTTCAGGGCCTCAAAAACAAAAATCAGGATTTTAAATTTGACCCTAAAGTTTACGGGTAGCCAGTGGAGCCGCGCCAGTACAGGTGTGATATGTTCTATCCTAGGAGTGTTTGTTAAAAACCTGGCTGCCGTCCTATCTGGATGTAGTGTGTAATACACTCCTATTTTTTATTATAGATGCAGAGTGATCTTCAGTTTCTCTCACACAGTAAAGGACAGTAAAACTGTTGATACTCAGCATCAGACGCTAACAAAAACAAACGTTTTTGCATATCTCTGCTGTGAAGCTTTCCTTGCCTGTTAGCTCGCTGTTTGCATGTTTCTGAGGGCCTATCAGTGAGACGCGTCCACCTCCTATGATCAGGATCATCAGCTGAGTGACTACAGCTGCTTTTGTTGGGCAGGAAGCTGCCAAAGCTGAAAAAAATGCTGCAATTAAAAGAAACACCAAAGAGTTTTTAACATTTTAAGCTTTTGCTTTCAAATTGGTTTCAGTAATTATGTAGGTAGAAACTACAACAACCTCACATTTGACAGCAATCTGTAGCCTTTTGCTGACCAGAAATTGAATTTCACAGTTTTGAGGGACATACAGGCTCCCTGTGTGGAATTTTCTACCTGCCCTACGGCTGGTAGCTGTTTACTCTGCCAGCAGCTAAGATAAAGGCTAGCCTTAGCTTTTTCAGTAGCCAATCGACGATAAAAAGCACAAGAAGATGAATTTTGCTTATTTTTTGCATGATGGCAGAGCCTGGGAGTAAAAAAAGAGTAATGTCTCCCTAAATCAGCGTCACTGGGTTGAGGGAGCTAAAGGAGGCTATGAAATCCCAGAAGAAGAAGAAGAAAATATAATTTCTATAGCTCCTCTCAAGATAAGAATAACGAGGCGCTTCACAAAAACAAAGCATGTAAAAATATAATAAAGAATTTAGAAAATGATTAAAATATATTTAAAATGAGCAAAAAATAAACAATTGTGATTAAAAAATGTAAAGAAAGAGTAAACAGGAAAGAGGGAAATCAGTGGATCCTGAGGAAGGTGGAATAGGTGGGGAGAGCAGAATAAGGAGAGAGAGGTGAAGAAGGTCATACAAAAGCCAGCTTGAACAAGTGAGTCTTCAGCTGCTTTTTAAAGGAGACCACTGAGTCCACTGATCTCAGGCTCAGGGGGAGAGAGTTCCAGAGTCTGGGGGCCACAGCAGCAGATGATCTGTCACCTTTGACCTTTAGCCTGATGCTGCACAACCAGTAGGCTTTGATCACTGGACCTCAGGGACCTGCTGGGGGTGTAGGGACTAAGAAGATCACCAATGTAAGATGGTGCTTGTCCATGTAAGGCCCTATAGACCAGAACCAGGATCTTGAACTGAACCCTGAAGTTGACTGGCAGCCAGTGAAGCTGGAGGAGAAGCGGGGTGATGTGGGTGTGTTTGGAGGACTTGGTCAGAAGCCGAGCACAGGCGTTCTGAACCACCTGTAGACGGTTCAGGGAGGTTCTGCTCAGACACGTGAAAAGAGAGTTACAGTAGTCTAAGCGTGAGGAGATGAAGGTGTGGAGAACTGTCTCAAGTTCAGAGCGGGACAGAATGGGACTCAGCTTAGCAACGTTCCTGAGATGGAAGAAGGAAGAGCGAACAAGAGAACTGACATGAGAATCCAGGGTGAGAGCTGGGTCAAAGGTCACGCCAAGATTCCTGACAGAAGGTTTGGTGTGAGAAGCAAGCTGACCAAGAGAGTCTCTGACTTTGGGAACCAGCTTGTCTGGGGCACAGATGAGGATCTCAGTCTTATCTTCATTCAGCTGTAGAAAGCTCCCACCATCCAGGTGTTGATAGAGTCTAAGCAGGTGTGTAACAGCTGCAGCTTAGACATCTCATGGGGCTTAAAGGAGATGTACAGTTGAATATCATCTGCATAAAGATGGTAGGAGATTCCTTTGAAGGAGCTCAGGATGTGCTGAAGAGGAAGCAGATAGAGGAGGAAGAGCAGAGGCCCCAGCACAGAACCTTGTGGGACACCATGGTTAAGGGAGGTGGTGGAGGATCTAAACTTTGAGAAGGCCACAGAAAAGGAGCTCAGAGAGATAAGAGGAGAACCACTCCAGAGCAGATCCTGATAGGCCTACCCAGTCTCTCAGCCTCTCCAGTAGCAGGTGATGATCAACAGTGTCAAAGGCTGCAGTCAGGTCCAGCAGGACCAGAACAGAACAGTCCCCTGCATCACTGTGAGTCAGAAGGTCATTAGAGACCCTAAGAAGAGCGGTTTCAGTAGAATGAGCTCTACGAAAACCTGACTGGAAGCTATCATAGATGTTATGTTCATCAAGAGCAGCTGCGAGTTGTTTAGCCACAACCTTTTCCAAGATCTTGGAGATGAACGGAAGTCTAGAGATGGGTCTGAAGCTGCTATGGAGAGAGGGGTCGAGACCCGTTTTTTAAGAAGCGGGTGGATTACAGCGTTCTTAAAGTAAGCAGGGACCTGACCAGAGACCAGAGAAGCATTAATTATAGAGAGCACGCTGGGACCGATGGACTGAAAAGCACTTTTAAACAAAGATGAGGGTAAGATGTGGAGAGGGCATGCAGAGGTCTTCATAGAGTTAACTAGTTTGGTTAACTCAGGCAAAGAAACAGGAGCAAAGCTATCTAGGATGATGGGCCTGGTTGGAGTCGGGAGAGGCTGAGGGAGGGATGCTAGATCTAACCTTATTGACTTTGTCCACAAAGAAAGACAGAAAGTTCTCTCAGTCTGCAACAGAGTGGATGGAGGCTGTAGGAGAGGCAGGAGAGACAATGCTGCTGATGGTGTTAAACAGCACCTTGGGGTTCCCTTTGCTCTGGGACACCAGGTTGGAGAAATAGGAAACCCTCGCGTCTCTGACTGCAGAGTTAAAGGATGACAGAAGATCCTTTAGGTGCAGCAGACGGACGTGGAGATGGGTTTTCTTCCACAAACGCTCAATTGTTCTGCATTGGCGCTTTAGGCTGTGAAGGCTGTCATTAAACCAGGAAGTAGGGTTCACTGCAGGAACTGATCTGGTTCTGACGGGACAGATGTTGTCCAGAATGGAGAGGCAGTGCTCGTTAAACTGAGAAGTTAAGGAATCTGGGTCGTTATCAGAAGAACAGGGAGGATCAAAAGCTGCAGAAAAATTGCTAGCTGTGCTCTCATTAAGAAAACGAGAACTACCATACGGCGAGCAGGAGGTGGGGACGCAGAAACTGACAAGTTAAAGAAAATGCAATGGTGATCTGAAATATAAACGTCCTCAGGACAGACACTGTCAGCATTTAGACTCAGGGTAAAAACAAGGTCTAGAGTGTGCCCCCTGGTGTGTGTGGGGCCAAAAACATGCTGGGTAAAGCTGAAGGAGTCCATAAGGCTGGAGAAATTCATGGCAAAGAGATCAGAGGGATCATCAACGTGGATGTTAAAGTCACCAACAATCACCAGTCTGGACAGCTTCACAGTGGAGGATAGAAAGTCACTAAACTCCTGAAGGAAAGAGCTGTTTGGACCAGGTGGACGATAGGCCACAGCACAGTAGAACGGGTCCTTACGCCCGACTTTAATCAGCTGCAGTTCAAAGGAAGCAAAGTGACCAGAGGTTGTAGAGCTACATGGAAGATGATCTCTGAAAACAGCAGCTAGGCCTCCACTACGACCAGAACCCCGGGGCTGGCTAAGAAAAGAATATCCACTCGGGCAGAGTTCAATCAGAGCAGAATAATCAGATGTTTGCTGCCAAACTTCAGTCAGAAACAGAAAATCCAGGTTTTTAGAGAGAATTAGATCATTGAGCAGGAAGGACTTATTGTTAACAGAGCGGGTAGTTAATAGAGCCATGCTGAGTGAGGTGGAGGAATCAGAAACTACAGAAACAGCTGGAGTTAGTGGATGTAAATTAGCAGGGTTAGATCCACGGTGTTTATAAAAACCACTTATGGAGGGAACAGGAGGAGAAACCACTGAGGAATGAGGATAAACCGACCTTAAAAAACTTGGACGGAGAAACTGCGCCGCAATGCGGCCTGGCGGGAATGCGGAAGTGGCGCCAAGTCGCCAAAGGACAAGACACTAGAAGATCATGCCGATGTTTACTAGATAAACCACGCTTTAAGATAAGTCTTATTCTCCAACACATTCTCACTCCCAGCGCGTCAAAAACAAACGCTTGGTTAGCCACCCTCCACGTCAGACCCCTGACGCCAAAAGTGCCCTTTTTCGTTACTTATGTGCGAAAAAGGGTATTTCCCTTATTTGACTGACCTTATCCTCTTGTTTAGCCTTCCCCTCACCCCTGTCCTAACCTTAACCATCTTGCTAGCGAACACGTTAGTGATGTGTCGATCGCTCTAAAAGCTGGCTCTATGAAGTGAACGGCGGGAGCCGCCTCGTGATTGGTCGAGTTTGGACCGAGCCAACGCGAGGGGGAGGTTTCAACTACCACGGTGGAGGTTAAAAGTAGAGGGTATGTGTAACCTCCCCCTCACCAGATGGTATGTTCTAACGTTCCCCTTGGGCGGCAAATACGAAAATTCACAGTCAGAATGCATGGGAAACAAACGCTTGATCACAGTGAGAGTTACGTTTTAGGCAGCAAGAGGGTTAAGGTTAGGATGAGGGAGAGGGGAAGGTTATAAATAGTGAAACGTTAAGGTTTAGGTGCGGTTAAACGAGCTGGTTCGGTGCCGCATCAGCGGATATCTAATCACGTCAGTTTTACGCTGCATTGGGATCTGCAGTTACAAAAGGGGAAAACCCCTTTTCGCACATAAGTAACGAAAAAGGGCACTTTTGGCGTCTGGGGTCTGACGTGGAGGGTGGCTGATCAAGCGTTTGTTTCCGACGCTTAGGGTGTGAGAATGTGTTGTATTCTCACCTGGATTCCTGCTTGTTTACCTCTTTTCCTCTGACGTTTTCCCAGGACCGGATAAACATCGCTGGAAGGGCCATGGTTGGAATCGTCGTTTGGCTCTGGGCCAGTGCGCCACTCAGATATACAAGCAGGGTGGTACGTCCTCGGTGCATCTTGGGCGATTGTGAATGAACGGAAGGACAAAAGAGTCTGGCGATCATAGGAGATGGTAGCAGGGACACTGCTAAAGAGGATCGCAGACAGGAGCAAGGAGGAAAAGAGGAGGTTAGTGGAGAAAAGTTTGAAAAAAAGGCCGGTGACTGCGGCTTAGTCAAGCATTGGCGCCATCTTGTTACCGACGGACCGATGGTGACCTCACCTGGTTTTGTTGATGCTGGACTTGTAAGTAATGACATATTTTTTACAACAGTCTCGCTCTTTCTGGCTTGTTTAGTATCAGTTAGCTTGTATTTGTGTTAGCTTGTTGTTAGCACTAGCTGCAGCAGGCTGCAGCAGGATTGTTTACGATGGTTGTAATTCCGCTTTCAGCCAGTAGGAGGGAGAAGCAGGAAAAACATTTAGTGTTGCTCAACAATATCTTTTATAAAAGTGAGCTATGAGGCAGGGATGGCGCCAGTCGCACAGAAAGGGGAAGAGCATTCCAGAGTCTGGATTGTAAAATCAATTTGACTGTATGGTTTGATAATCTAAACTTTATTTAGTATAAAACCATCCGACGCCAGTGTGCAGAGTCTACGATACCCTTGTATGTGTCGCTCCCGACTTTCCGGAGGAAAGGCAGCCCGAGTGGTGAGTTCACCGGACGTTGAGACTATAAGAACCCAAAGAGTCGTAGCTCCCTTTGAATTCAGCTTTCACTGGCCATGAGTTGCAACCAGGGCCTGCAGGTTAGATGTCTGTCTGAGGTGTTGAGTGGCTCTTAAATGAGCCGTTGTGTCTGAAATCACTCACAGCGTTGCAGAGAGGCTTTGACCCTGGGGTCAAAAGAATGGATGGCCTCAAAATGCTTGTTCACCCGATCGGCCTGATCGAGTGAACGTCGAATACAAACTACATCAGGAAGTGATTCCTGTTTTTGTCAACTTCATTCTTTATAAACTTAGACAAATCAGAATTTGACACATTTAAGAGGGCCTTAACAAAGACCTCAGAAAGTCACTCCTTCACTCAGATATTCAGAGGTTAACTCTTAGTGTGAAGTGCAGATGTGATTACAGTTATGCGAAGTGAATTTTAAAACCTTAATATTAATCTTATGATTGTGAGTATACTGATAGATTAACTTAATCTGGTGTAGTTTAAGATCTGAAATGAATCATTGCAGGTAAAATATTCATTTTGACACATCATCGATTAAACACTTTGGGATTTAACAAGAGATGATTATATGACACTTGTGCAATTTTTAAGTTTTAAAAAGTCATTTATGATTCAAGGAAGATAAACTTTATTCAGAGTGGAAGAACAGGCAGTCTCGTTTTCTGCATTACTTTTGTTCCAGCCAAGAAAAGGAAAGCACTTATTATGGCTGACTTGCACGTTGTAGATCCTTGCTTTTCTTGTTGGGAGGCCAGACAGATGGAATGCGTTCCTGGATGTGTGACACAGTTTGTGTCTGCAAACGAAAAGTTATTTTCTGGTCATTTTTGATGTGAATACTTGACCTTTGGGTACGCTACAGGCGGAACACAAACCAACAGATGGTCAGCCGACCTGAAAAGTCAGTTTTAACACATAACAATCAACCAGGTCATCCAGGTAAGCTGGAGCCAGACCGTTCATGGCTTTGAAAATGAAGGTTAAAAGTTTAAACTTCACTCTGAAGTTTACAGGGAGCCAGTGGAGATGTTCCAGTACAGGTGTGATATGGTTGCGTCTCAAAGTATTTGTCAAGAGCCTGGCTGCTGCATTCTGAACCACCTGGAGTCTGTTAAAGGCAGAGGCAGAGACACCAAACCGGACTGAGCTGGTATGATCTAACCGGAAAGTGATAAAAGCATGGATGACAGATTCCAGGTGCGCCAGCTTCAGGATCGGTTTTAGGCGAGCCAGTCGGCGCAACTGGAAAAAACAAGATCTGACCACAGCATTAATCTGGGTGCCATTGAAAGGTCAGAGTCCAATTTGACCCAAGACTGGTCACACACTGCTTCAGGTCATCGTTGAGAGCAGTCAAAGAAGAGAGAGATTGTGATGCTTTGTGAGGATCCATGAGAATTGCCTCAGATTTTGACTCATTTGGGTTTAGAAAATTGTCAGATAGCCAGCCCTTCACCTCTGCCAGGCATTGGTTGAGAAGTATGAGAGCGTTTGGGTTGTTCAAGGGCCAGGTAGATCTGACAATCATCTGCATTTAGTAAGAATGTTCTTATATCTTGAACGTTAATTCCTAGTAGGAGCAATAGAGTTATAGATATCTGGCATACATATCCAGTCAGCCTAATAAAGGTTAAAGAGGCCACCATAGGTTTTTAAGGATTCTGAGATATCTCAAACCTTATTTCTAGTGCAGTTGTTATTATGGATAACCTTAATTACAACTTCTACTAATAACAGCATAGCTGTTGATGTCTTCATTTGCAATTTTGACTAATAAGAATATTATTTGTACTAGGAAAAATGTATTTGTTGCTTATTTAAAAGGAATTACAGAGAGGTCCAATTGTTGATTAAATGTTAAAACGGCTTTCCGTACATGCCTGCTCCCAGTGGGCCCTGTTTTCACTCATGTCCTAACCTTTCTGAAGTCCCGGTAGTTTTTCTTTTCTCCTCCTTTGCAGATTTGACTCCACCAATCTGTACAGGTCCATCATGTTAAAGGGGGATAAGGCAGCTTTGGCTTTCTTTTAGCACCCCCTAGTGTTTGTTCAGTAGAACCAAAAGCAGACCATATTTCCTCGCTGTGCGTTCATCTTTTTTAACACCTTAATCTGAAAGTTGAAATGTCTCCCAGCCTTCATTAGTGTCTACAGGGGTGATTCATCATTAAATTAAACAAATCAGCTGTGTTCGTGATCTAAAACATGCAAGAAATGTGCTGGAACTAGACTGCTGCGCCAGGTATGTCAGCTCAATTTATTTATAAGTTCAAAAGACCGGACCGGCACTCTAAAGTTGCAAATGCCATATTCTGGCCACAGAGGGTGGTGGGGGTCTGACTGACATTTCATTAACCCTGTAAAGGGTCGTTTTAACACATACAACCTTAAGAAAATTATTTAAAAATATGAAAAAGCTGTAGAGTATCCCTTTGTGCCACACTCGTGTGTATGTTCATTCTTGTAATTTCTTACCTGCTTGGGATGCGATGGGGGGAGTCTGTGTCACTCACTCCGGCCCGTCCAAGACAGAGCTGGCTATGAATAACTCCGGCTTCGTTTTGTGTGCGAACGCCTGACAGCGCTGCTGTGCTTCATTTAACCACATTAACGTACCACTTTACATGCCCATTAATGGTAACGGCGTAGCATCAATGGAAGAAGTAATTAATTAGATTACTCTGTCACCTAAAAAAGAATGCCGTTGTAATTAAACGCCGTTACTCCCAACATCGGCCATGCTCTGTTGTAGCCTCAGCAAGTCTACCATTGGCTTGAACAATTTTGTGCTCTATGTTTGTATAGAGACATTGCAGGGCTAACCGCCAGATCTGTGATGGAGGAAAAACTACAAAGATGGCGTAAGCTCAGGAACAACACTCCTTTGAAGCAACAGACTTAGGTTTTTCTCTGAGAAATGAGCAGATAGAGATATTGTACTGTCGTTTATTTCGAACAAAGGATGTATTTCCTTCTTCTCGACGGTGTGTGACCGGCTGCCCCATTGACTGATTTCCATAGATGTGAATGTGTCACATTGATCAGCGCTCTGACTGGTCCTAGAGCTGTCTTAAGCTTGGTTTATGCTTGACGCATTGACTTTCCGCGCGGTGATGCGGCTCGCGGATGGAACGCGCTTCACAACTCGCAGTGTTCATGGTTCATGCGGCTTGTCTCTGTGGTGAGCCAATATTCTCCCAAACTGTAGGGGGCAGCATGGAGCTCTACAGCAAACATCCAACACCACACCATAGTAGAAGTAGAAATTACTGTTTACAACATGGCATTCCAGCATTTTTAACAGCGTTCTCGTCTTTTCCGACAGTGCGAGCTATTTCTCTCCAGGAATTATTAACAACATGTTGATCACGGTGATCTCTGAGAGCTGAATCATACAAATGTCTGTATTTACGAACCTCTGCCGTACTGGTTCTTGCCGGTCCGCCATGTTTTTCCGCGTCCGTCCGTCCGTCCGCGTGGTTAGAAATTTTCCGAGGTGCGCGTTGCGGAAATTCTGAGCCGTGCAGAGGCGCGGTGGAGGGGCATGGTTGTTAAAATGACGCAACTTTTCCGCGCGGAGCCGTGCGGACCTCGCGGACGCGTCAAGCATAAACCAACCTTTACTGTACGTGGAGACAGTTTGAAAGAAAACTATAGATTCTGCCTCATGACTAAGCTCTGTCTATGGGTCGTGGCCAGACTACACATTTACATATATAGGATGGCTAAGTTGTTAGTATTCTCTCACCCTCCATTTCAGGAGATGTTCTGTTTTCATGAGACAGTGTGATGTTGGCCAACCAGAGGATAATCCATGCTAACAGTGCTGGAATGTTTCCATGACGATTCACGAACTGATTTACGTTAACTTCTGATTAATCTTTGATTTACCATCGCAGTCATTTATTCATCTGTGACTCTCTGATTCTCTCAGTGCTCACAGCGTTTACTCTGAGTCAAGTTTACATGGTCTCAAGGATTGGGATGCTGTTGGGCATAGGAGTCCTCGGTCACCTCTGCAGACCCTAACCCAGTCCCCTCAGAACACCTTCACTAACCTTCAAGTCTATAAAAATAACATGTTGCAGTTCTTCGTGTTTATAGGGGAAAGTTTGGATGTGTTTTATTCCCTTCAGGCTTAGTCACCACCTCCCAAGCAACAATGCTGACAAATAAGGAGCAGAACAAAGGCAAAAAGGCCATGCTCGAAGTGAGATACTGGAGCTCCTGATCCAAAACGGTCCAACCTGTGAAAGACTCTTGAATTGTTGCGGGATTTCAAGTGTGATCTTCTGAATGGTCCTCACAGAGCAGGTAACATTCAGAGAAGAGCGACCTGGCACATCATGATGGGTCTCTTCTTCAGTCTTTGCCATCTACAGGCATGGAAATGAAGCTGAACTCAAATTAAAAGGAACCATCATCCTAAATCATTATCCACTTATGAAAATGGATGATTGGGAGTTATCCATGCTCCTCCATGCCCCCTACCCTCTCATCTCATCTACAGAGCCATTACATGGAAGCCCTTGACAGAACTTGAGAACCCCTCCATGTTCAGATGACAAATTGACCTCTTTCTAGAAAATTCTCTGCTTTGTCCTATAAAGTTTAGACCTGAGATATTGAGTCAGACATGTGCACTGAGTTTGTTTTCTTTAGGTGTAAATAAAAGATTTACACTGCCCGGCCAAAATAAAAGTCACCAACTAAGCAAGCAGGTACGAGCCTCCAATGGAATAATTACTGCATGTGATTTATTTCAGCTGCAACAAGTTATTTAACCCAACTGGTGCAACGCGTTGCTTTTCCTTTCTTAAACATCCATGATGAAAGACACATTTTGATGGTTGTGGAAAAGATGTGTCTGTTTGAGAAGGGTCAGATCATTAGCATGCATCAAGCAGAGAAAACATCAAAGGAGATGCAGAAACGACTAAAGCTGTGTTAAGAACTATCCAACGCATCATTAAAAACTGGTCTGATGAGTCCAGATGGACCCTGGTCCAGAGTGATGGTGCATCAGGGTGAGAAGAGAGGCAGATGAAGTGTTGCACCCATCCTGCCTAGTGCCTACTGTACAAGCCTGTGGTGGCAGTGCTATGATTTGGGCTTGCTGCAGTTGGTCAGGTCTAGATTCAGCAACAGGATGTGCTCCAAGAATGAGGTCAGCTGACTACCTGAATATACGGACTGACCAGATTTTTCCATCTTCCCTGATGGCACGGGCATATTCCAGGATGACAATGCCAGGATTCGTCGGGCTCAAATAGTAAGAATAGGTCAGGGAGCACGAGACATCATTTTCACACATGGGTCGGCCACCACAGAGTCCAGACCTCAGCCACACTGAGAATCTTTGGGATGTGCTGGAGAAGGCTTTGTGCAGCGGTCAGACTCTACCATCATCAATGCAAGATCCTGGTGAAGCATCAATGCCACACTGGATGGAAACAAACCTGGAGACGTTGCAGAAGCTTATTGAAACAACGCCGCAGCAAATGTGTGCTCTAATCAAAGCTAACAGTGGTCCAACGAAATATTAGAGAGTGTGACATATTATTTTTTCGTCGTGACTTTCTTTTGGCTGGGCAGTGTGTGTTATTTGTCTTTGATTCAATAACAAACCCACCCATGGACGTAATTTTGGGGGGGGACAGGGGGGACATGTCCCCCCCACATTTTCCAAAGTCAAGGTTTGACCCCTGCACTTTTTACCATCCAAAAATAATATTAAGCTATATTAAATCGACACTGGTTGAGCTCTAGGACCAAGCGGAAAACGACCGTTTGTGTTGAAGCCTGTTTCCCATTATAACATACTGTAAAGATCCCCCCCCCCTGTGTCCCCCCCACTTCTAAAGTAAAAATTACGTCCTTGAACCCACCCCAGTGCAGTCAATTGTGTTCACTAGATTCTCTTAAACCACCACGACCCTATTTTATTCTAACATCCCAGCTACCACATGTAGGCACTTTCCCTGTTTATTGTGACCGCTGCTTCTTTCATCGTGGACTGAGATCTTTTTTATTTGTTTTTATCCAAAGAACCTGAAGCCATTTTCAATCGAGCTGTTCAAAAGCAGAATTCTGGCTTTGCATAAAGTCAGAAGAAGGTTCCTAACACCTTCAAGAAGCTAATCCTAACCCTAAAGAATGAAGATGATCGTGATGGTGGAATATGGACCAACCTGAAGCTAGTAAACTACACCTATACGCTTTGTTTGCACCAGAGATTACCCACACTATTTTTCTTCTTGAAGAAGCATTTAATTCAATTTCCCAAAATGACATTTTTAAGTTAATCATTTTGTTTATTCCTCCGTTAGACAAACGGTACTCTTCACTGCAGTCAGAATTAATCTCTATTGTTCCATTCCGAGGTTCATAGCCATTCCTTAGAAGTTTATTTCAAAATCTCTGAATTCTTCTTCTAAAGTTTTATATCAAGCCATAAAAGCCTCTTAGATCAAAGGAAATCACCAGATCACCTGCAGCCGTATTTAAAACGGTTCAGTGGGTTTCATTCTTTTCAGCTTCAGGATTGCTGGAACAGTTTTACTCCGAGATTTCGTTTTCATTTTTCTGTATGTGCTTGATTCTATTCAGGGTTGCTGGTGCCTGACTCTGACCCTGGCTCTTCACGGTATTTAGATGGTCGTTCGAAACCAGATCAGGCAGCTGTTCCATGATTTCGAGTCACCTCATTCACGTAATAAAAGTGAAATTCACCACTAAAAAATACTGAAATGACAAATATTTATAATAACTCGATCATTTTGATAGTTTTTTTTAAAAGGTTTATTTTTAGAAACACCCCCAAACTGAACATGAGCGTGCAAACAGAACACAAGCACAATTGTTGTAGGCGTTAGGTTTCTTTTCCTTTCCTTTATTTAATAAACACAGGCGGAAATGAGGCGATCACACATTCATAGGATCCTTTCTGGAGATGATTTGGATTTTTCTGCTGGGAATGTGGCTGGTGGGAGATGCAAGAAGAGGCGTAAACATTGGTGGGAGGATGCTTGCATTGTTGTGTGAGTGCACGCGTTCCCGAGCACGTGCACATATGCAAGTGTGATTTCCATGTAAAAATCACTTCTTCTGCCTAAAATAAAGTTTTAGATGAAATGATAAAAACACATGAAACAACTTCAGCTGGATGTTTGTTGACAAGATGAACTCATCTGCTCAACTATTATGTTGAGTTTGCTTTAAACTTTAAAAGTTGTCATGAGCCGGGGTGAGTGTTCTCCCTCAACAAACCATCTCTGAGCTTGCTTCCAGGTGAGGGAGATGGTGAGACACCAGCTGCGTTGGATCTACAATCAGCAGGTCAGGTTTAAAAGGAGGATGGGGACACAACACGACGCCAGTTGTAGTAAGTTTGATGTAATTAGGGGTGAATTTATAGATAGGTTGAAAGATAAAGGATGTGGCATTTGGAATTTGAGAACGTTGTTGAATGGCAGTGGGTCCAATTATAAGTTGGTGCTGGAGTTTCTTAGGAAAATAAAGGTATTTAGTAGAATTTAGTTTTTTATTATTTTTCTATATATATATATATTTTTTTTTTCTCTCCTCGCTCTGACTCACACTCCTGCACAGTAGGTGGCGGTAATGCACCTTAAGTTGGTTGCCACCCGCCATTTAAACCGGAAAGGAAGAAGAAGAACACGACGCCAGATGATTGCTAGTGTTTGAGTAGTTCCAGCCATACACCTCGGTCACTAGGTTTTTCCTATGACTTAAGTATTTTTACCAGTCGACTTGTTGATCGTGTTTTTGCTCCCATGCTTCAGGTACTCTCTGGATTCCACAAAATGCCACAATAACCCTCTGGATTGCACTCAGCCACGTCGCACCCTTCCTCCTGACCGACCCGTTCTCTCGCCGCTCTTCCTCAGCTCCTGCTGGACTTTGGACTCACCCTCGGCTCATTATCTCTCCCCACTTCCAAGAACTCTGTCTGCCGTCAGTCCCAAACAACCCCATCCTTCCCCGCTGTGCCCCCCTCCCGGGACTCACCTGTCTCTGCTCTTCCCTAGAAGCTGTTCTCGCCCAGTTTCCTGATCACTGGACTTAACAGTGCACCCTTAGTTTCCATTTTTCTAAATAATAACTTTGGTTTACTTACACCCTGTGTCGAGTTGATTCTGGATGTCCTGGGTTAGACGCCTGCCTCGAAACATGACAGAATCATCCGGCCAAACCCCTAACCCTGCAGAATCAGCCCTTGCCGAGCTCGCTAGCAGGATGACTCAACAGGAACAAACTCTCCCTTTGTTTATGGAAGAGTTAGCTGCTGCTAACCAACGCTACAACCAGTTAGAAGCCCTAGTCCGACAAATCCACGAGCGGTTACCACCACAGTCAGTCAGCTGCCGCCCCGGAACCACCGTTGGCTGCCGCGGCCGCAGCGGCTCCACCCGGACCGTAAACTCCAGGTCCTACGGAAGGCAACCATTTCCAGTTAGCTGTTCCCACGCCTTCTGTAACCTTCTGAGGTGAGTTCAATGACTGCAATGTTTCCTGCTTCAGTGAAGACTAGCCTGTGAACGCTCATCATGTGCTTTTGGCACAGACTCAGCCAGAATTTCATACATAGTGGGTCTTCTGAGAGGTAAAACGTTAAAGTGGGCCGAAGCCAAGAGTCACCGTGTTGGGTTTTTAACTGGATCTTAATCTGAATTTTTGAACGATTTTGAGCTAATTTTTGGCAGTGCCGAGTCCTCTTCGGATATTAGGAAAAGACTCTGGCACCTTTCACAGGGACGAAGGATGGTGGCCGAGATGTCCCTCGAGTTCCGGACGCTGGCAGCAATGATGACCTGGAACGACGATGCCCTGATCGCGGCCTTCACTGAGGCCCTCAACAATAAAGTAAGGAATCAGCTGGTCCTATGCCCAGAACCACAGACCTTGGAGGAGCTGATTCGGTTGGCAATCTCTACTAATAAGAGGCATCGCGAACTTCAACGACCGACCACCCATACTTCCCTATACCCTACCAGGAACCAACTTCCAGTTTCCCAGGGTCCTCCGTCGCCAGACCCTACAGAAGAACCCATGCAGCTGGGATGAGCCCGACTATCGTGGGAGGCATCACCTGGGAGGTAAGAGATCAGGTTCTGGAGGCCCTCAAGACCGACCCTGGCCCAGGTATTTGCCCCCCCAGGTAGACATTTTGTCCAACAGAATCTGCGGAGCAAACTTATCCATTGGGCTCCACCGGAGTGGGGTGGATAGCAAACCAAAACTAGGTTGAAAATGAGCAAGCCCAATTCTGAGGAAGGAGCACACAACGTTTTCATGTGAAACAGGATCTTGCTCTTCTTCTTCCTTCTTCTTCCCCGCAACCCAGACTCCCCGCCGGCAGCAACAGATGCAGCCACAACACTTAACCCTGCCTTTTTGCTGAGCCATGACAATTGCAGCAGAAACAGGATGACACCAGATAACCTTGGAATAATTGACACACACACACACACACACACACACACACACACACTTGGCATGTCTCCATGGTAACCATGTTATCTTTTTAATCCCCAGAAGCATCAGGAAGTCATCAAAACGAGTTTGAATCCTAGTTTTTGGCTGCGTTTCAGTAACTCAACAACAGCACTAAGCCTAAAAATAAAACAAAAAATGAATAAATTATAGAAATAGAATCACATTCAAACTCTATTTAAAGTTGGCTGGAAACCCCCTATTAAAAGGCTGCTTTGGCTAATGTAATTTTAAGAGTAGAAAACCAGATTGTTCCGATACCGATAAGTGTACAATATGTCAGAATGCCTCAGTGAAATAATTACAAAACAGTCTAATGTCTAAATCGTGCTGGAAGGAAGGGGTTTGTTGGTTTTTCTCCATTTAAAACAGCTGAAGAGGGACGTGGTCTCTGTTTACAATTGTGGGGTTGTTGAACGTTGCAGCTCCAGCATTTGTAATTCAATACTCGCCAGCAAACGCAGCAGTGTTTTGTTCAGAACCAAAGCCAGTAAACAGGAACGACCTATAAGTTATTTCTTGTATCCCTAAAGCCTGGTTTATACTTCTCCATGAGCTCTGCAACAGAGAGATGCACACGTTGTGTCGGAAAGGTTTTCACATTCGAACTTCTGTTCAGGCAGCAGAGCGTTGCAAAGCAATTCCCCTCCAGGACAACAGAGGGCGTAGCGCTGTTCTGTGGTGTCCTGCCACCATAGCACTCATGCATCTGGTCCTCAATAGTGTATTTACTATTGTGTTTATATATTTCAGAGACTTTATAAGACGGACAAATTTGTCCTTCATTCTCCTCTTCTTCATGCAGTCGCCACCTCTAAACCCACATTTTTCATCGTTTCCGTCCACGTTTGCTCCGTATTTTGTATTCCTTCACTCACGAGTGAATAAGTGTTAATATTTTCAGATTTTTTCAGCAATGAGTTTGTGTTGCCCTTAAGGCATTTCTCTGAATAAATAGGTTCATAAGTTTGAAATAAATAATTCTAAAATGATTTGTCATTAAAAACATTGATATGTGTTGTTAAAATGAATAATTCATGCTTTATATGCGTTTTAGTTAAAAAAGAAAATATCGCTAAAATGTACTTCCTGTTCTGGTGGCGCACTTCCGGTTCTGGTCAAACACTGTTTTCGCGGAGAAACAGGCGCCTCATGCTGAAGGCAGCGTGGAGATGTAATCAGATGCCATCTTCTCTGAATTATCAGGCTGGAACGCCGTAAGTTGCTTTATATGACAGTTTATATGAATAGCTTTGGATATTAGTGTTTATTTTGCTAACACGAAAGTTTCAGCGAGAGTAATGCATGTTTGGATGTAAACCTGCTTCTATCTGTTAAGATGGAGTCTATTTTCTGTCATTTCAGTTTTCACCACATGTTCATGAGACAATTAAACAAGCTGCAACTAAACTCCAGGATCTTCTTTTGTGGTTTAACTCGGTGTCACCAACATCCCTGTTGAAAACACAACAGCATTCTTCAATCTGTTTGGGGTCTGCTGCTAAATATCTGTTCACTTTTCAACGGAGCTACATCTGTGC
Source organism: Nothobranchius furzeri (assembly GCF_043380555.1). NCBI lineage: Eukaryota > Metazoa > Chordata > Actinopteri > Cyprinodontiformes > Nothobranchiidae > Nothobranchius > Nothobranchius furzeri. The sequence goes on along the minus strand of NC_091741.1, from coordinate 28,672,203 downwards.
TGGTGACGAATATACAGGAAGTGGCGCCCTGACCAATCACAAGCTTGCGGTCTGTTATTTTTGATGGGTGTTTAACATTTTGTGCATGTTGGCTGGACTGGAGAAAGAACAGTGAAGCTGTTTACAAGAAGGGACACAGCAGACTGCACTTCTTGAGAATGCTTAGGTCCTTCAATGTCTGTAGTAAGATGTTGCAGATCTTCTACAAGTCTGTTGTTGAGAGTGTAATCTCTTCAGCCATCGTCTGTTGGGGTAGCAGCTTCAGAAGCAGGGACCTGAAAAGGCTCAACAGCCTAATAAAAAAGGCTGGTTCTGTTCTGGGGACGACTGTGGAACCACTGGAGGAGATAATGCAAAGAAGGATTCTCCAGAGAATCAAGAAAATGATGGACAACCCTGAGCATTCTCTTCAAAAGACTGTCCGACAACGGAGTGTCTTCAGTCAGAGGCTTCTTCAGTTTGGCTGCAACACTGACTGCTACTGGAGATCCTTCCTGCCAACAGCCATTGTGATATACAACAACTCTTTGATGACTTGATTATTATTATTATTCTGAGCTACTACAGCAATCAGTTTCCCTCTGGGATTAATAAAGTATTTTTGACTTGAATTGAATTGATGTCTCCGTCACCCTCTGTGGGCCCATTGGAGAACCCTTATGCCGATGCACATTGGCTTTGCGTGTCTCTGCACCGACGCAGATGAAGAAGCATAAATCAGGCTTAAGAAACAACATTATCTTTGTTTTACTCTAATATCAGACAAAGAAGGCTAGAGACTAATGTTGAGCTAATGCTAACAGTTTATTAGAAACAAACAGTTGGCTCTAAAAGTATCTCAAGCTATTTTTCTATTTGATTTAAGTGCATACATCTTATCAACGTACTATATCTGACTCGACTTTGCTCATTGTTTAGAGTCCTCTGATGCTGATCTGTAACTGAAAGGGCCGTGAACCTCGTGGAACAGTAGCGAGAGTCACTTGTGTGTTTTGAAAAATGACTGCAGTAACCAAATTTGACTGCAGAATGTCTTTCTTACGTCATTTCATGCACCTTTAATGAGAAACTATGCAGTATTGGCTTGCTTTTGGCACCCCCTAGTGTCCGTTAGTAAAGATGAAACTGATACAAAACACAGTGGCGGCAGTATTACGCTGATTTGCCGTCATGGTGTGTCTTGTAAAAAGAGATCCAGTAAAGGGTTATTTTAGCATGCACTGGCTCTAGAAAACTATTTTTAGTTCAAAGCAAATACCTTGTCAGAATTTACAAACACCAATAGATAGATTTTATAATTGCATTCTAACCAGTCTTTCCTCCAAGCAAGAGGCACAGCAAGGCTTTACTAGAAAATACCAGCTGCTGGTTGACCGAGCCACCAAGACAAACAAACCTACACACTTCCTGGACTACAAAAAAACCTATAAATCAGTGCCACACGTGGATCCTGGAGGTCAACAAGGTCAACAACACTCTCAGAGCCTTTGCTGCAAACTTCAGGAAGTTGTGCAAAACCACAATTTCGAGCCGATTTCAAGCCAATTGTGCAAATCCTGATCAAACGTGGAATACACTAAGTAGATACTACGGCCCTACTTCTGTTCTAGGGATGAACTTCCACAGCCAAGTAATAATCAAGACTGTCTATTGGTAGTAGCCGACACACAAACACACACATATATATATGGAAAACTGGAGCGTGATATCGATAGGTGGATTGGTGCTGCCTTGGTAGGGAATTTTTGTTTGTGGAAAGAAACAGTACAAGTTAAGCTGCACCGGGAATTTTGAGCACTAGGAATCCCACCCACCAGTAATCCCAGTCCTACTGGTGGGCTTTGGTTTTTGGCTGAACAGGACAGTTATGGATTAAGTGGCCAGGTTGACCACAATAGAGGCAAAGGCCCAGGGAACGGCGTCTCATTTTCTCCTCGGGAGTTAACTGCACTCGTCCGATTTGCATGGGTTCATCTGACCCCGAGGGAAGGAGGTGCTGTTGAGGTGTTTGATGGGGATGTTGCTGTGCAGCAGTGGTTGAAGGTGGCCTGAACGTCGAAGTCTTGTGTCTTTCCTTAAGGCGTTTCAATGTTTGAGGTGAGGTTGATAAGGGACTCGAGGTTCTCGGGTTCCTGGCAAAACGCGAGCTGATCTTTTATCTTATCGGTCACAACCTGAGAGAAAGCGGCTTTTAGAGAAGCCTCGTCTAAAGTTGATATGGAAGCCAAAGTGTGGAATTCTATGGCAAAATTGAGGGCCGACTGTTTACCCTGCTGGAGATTCCAAATCTGCTATGCGATTTCTGTGGGAGACTCCGTCTGGTCAAAACGTTGTTTGAACTCAGCTAGAAAAGCCGAGAGCGGACCTCGCAGGAAGCTAGCCTGCCAGCTCTTAGCCTCGGCCTTTGCAGAGCCCTACCCCGGAGTAAGCCGACTATGTACGACATTTTAACCTCATCATTTATGAAGGTGTCTGGTGACCTTTCAAATGCCAACTGGCAGAGTAGTAGGAAACAGCGGCATTTACCTGGCTCGCCGGAGAATGTATCAGGCTGTGGCGACTCGGCGACCCAGAAACTAACCCCATGCTGCTGAACCGGAAGTGGCGGTAGAGATGAAGCTACGGAAGTAGCGGTAGGATGCGGCGTGGAAGTGAGTCTTTCATTCATTTGGCTTATGGCGGTGTCGAGCTGGAAAAGACGTTGATTAGTGGCAGATAATTGTTCGAGTACTGACCGGATGGAACTTTCATGCTGGGACCAGGTATTGGCTATGGCGACAGGAAGTGGTTCTTCAGAGGATGCATTCGTTTGGCCGGTTGATTCTGTCATGTTGTGGGCAAGGTGCTTAACCCAGGACATGAAGAACCACACGTGAAAACCAGGTAAGTAAAAAGAGTAAACTATTTTATTAAATGAAGCTAACGAAAACTAAGGGCGCTGCTCCAGAAAAACAGGAACGGACCGAAAATCTAAAACGAAAGAAACAATCGTGAATACGAGGTGGAACCAGAGAACTAAGAGAATAACAAGTTTGGTGTTTGAATTGTTCTTACGGTCTTAAACCAGTTCTTAGCGGTGGTGGACTGGGTGAAGTTCAGTGGAGGAGAGGCGGCAGGTCCGATGATTGTAGGGGAGGTGGACAGGAGAAGGTTGTGTGAGTGCAGGGTGTAGGTTGGCAGGCAGGCAGGCAGAGCGATGGAGAGTGGAGGCCAGAGGATCCTGAGCGACGGGACGAGGAAAACAACTCCAGGCGTGGTTAGCGGATGCGAGGCGCGATACTAGAAACAAGAGCATACAGGATCTCATAGAACAAGTTCGTTGGAAGATCAGGTAATGTACTGGGCTAGAAGCTACCCTGGTGAGAGTATCAACCGGCGCTGGAGTTGTGTCACACCGCTCCTTAAATCCCCTGGCCCTCTGATTAGCAGAATCAGGATCAGCTGGAGCTCGTGCCACGCCCACCTGCAACACAAACAGCTGACTGCCAGGTTACCTCACCTGCTGATAGAGGCAGACCGTGACAGCGGACCTTCATGGAGCGCTTGTCCTATCGGGAGTGGCTGCGCTGGGCACGGACTGTGGATGGCTGATGTTGGAGGGACAGATATTTTCATAGAACTCTGAGATTTCGACTAATAAATGACCCGAAAAACTACCAGCGTGCACCGCCTAGAAAAAAGTGTTTAAAAAAGGTGTGACGAGAGGTCAGAGTTTGAAGTGGCGGTGCATGTTGTTGCAAACCAAACCCACTTAAAGCACAGCTTTCAGTCCATATATTCAGACTTTCAGTCCATATATTAGAATAGAATAGAATAGAATGCCTTTATTGTCACTATACAGGTGTAAAGTGAGATACGGAGCATCTCCTACTCAGTGTAAAGCAAACATACTTGGGGGGGACAGTTCTGCATATTCAGACTTCGGTCCATACATTCAGAAGTATTCTGGTAGTAATACAGCTGCCTGCCAGTATTCTTGTTTGTCCTCTGAGTCTTGTCTGCAGGCGGGCGTGTCTGAGCTGGTCTTGTCATCAAGGCCCAGGGGATTTAAGGAGCAGTGTGACACAACACTGTGCCAGATGTTTACTCTGTTTGGGTAGCTCTAGCCACTAACCTGCCTTGAGCGTTGTGTATCTTGTTAGAAAATCTGCCGCCTGAAAATCCAAGACAACTCTTCCCTGTTCTCCTCCAGGTTTCCCACTCCATGTTCCCTCGTCTCCATAACCAGCCCGGACTCCTGCACTCAAGATCACACTGCTGTTCCCCTAGCCGCCCGTTCTCAGCCGCTCACCTGTCCTCACCAGCATCCGCACCAACCTCACCTCTGGACAAACATTTGTCGCTCTCTGGACCTCTTCAGCTCCCCCGGACCTGACCAAGCTCCCTCTGTGCCTCCTACCGTTACCGGAAACCATAAGCTTTCTAAGTCAATGTCTCCATAAATCCTTCTGGAAACTCACTCTGTCTCCCTCCTCAGAGCCCCACCCTGGAATGCTGCTACCAGTACACAGCATCTTCAGTTCCCGTTGCTCCTCTTTAGCTCCTCATTTAAAATAAATCCTTTTTACACTTACCTGTTCCCCGTGTGTGATTCTGCATGTTGTAGGTCAAGAAACTGCCTCCCAACATGACAAAAGTGTTATTAGGAACACCACACTAATACGGTGTTTGACCCCCTTTCACCTTCAGAACTGCCTTAATTCTACGTGGCGTTGGTTGAACAAGGTGCTGAAAGCATTCTTCACAAATGTTGGCCCATGTTGATAGGACAGCATCTTGCAGTTGATGGAGATGTGTGGGACGCACATCCAGGGCACGAAGCTCCCGTTCCACCACGTCCCAAAGATGCTCTATCGGGTTGAGGTCTGGTGACTGTGGGGGCCGTTGTAGTACCGTGAACTCATCGTCATGTTCAAGACACCAATTTGAAATGACTGGAGCTTTATGACATGGTGCATTATCCTGCTGGAAGTAGCCATCAGAGGATGGGTGCATGAAGGTCATGAAGGGATGTTTCTTCATTCATTCAATAAGTAAATGTTTTGCGTGCTAATTCTTCCAAAAATTTGACACACAGCTTTTGAATATCGATAAAATATTGCAGGAAATAATATTGCAATATACTGCCATAATATTTTCTTACATCCCTAATATATAATATATAATTTTATATATTATATAATATTTTTTAATAGATTTCTGCAAATGTTTTTTGAACAACTGCATCACGTGTACATGCTTACCATGAAGCTCCAAACTGAGCATTGGGACTTCTTGTTCCCAATGATCAGCTTTGAGATGTTTCTGCAGCTTAATTGGAGTCACTTTTGGTAAATTGATTTGATTGGACGTGATATGAAAAGGCACAAACCTATAATATAATACAGTAATACATTTATTCCCCACAAAAATATCTGCAAAACAACGTTTGGTGGTTCTTTGTTAACAAATAGACTTTCAAGTTGGTTTCTGCTGTCACAAGTGGCAGTCTCCTACATTTTACAGCTTTTCATGCAAGTATCACACCACCATCATTGTCACATAACAGTTATTTCTGCAGAAACATTAAAATAATCCCTGCTGGGCTTGTCTCCTGCATGCATCAAAGGTGCTATGTTTTGCTTCTAGTGGTGAATTTAATGCTTGGAAATAAGAATAGAATGTGCTTTATTGAACCCACAGTGAGGAAATTCAATCGCTAAGGCAGCACATACACACAGAGGTTAGGAAAAGCTAGTACAGTTAAGTACATAACAGCAGAAGGCTATTACTGTAACCTTCAGCAATGATTCAGTGATTTCAACCACTGTCACATGACTAAACAATCACACATCAAATTGCTAAATCCGCCACTGATCACGGGTGAAACTCTGCTATTACGTTACACGACACTTGCGCTTCTGGTGGAAAGAAGCCGTTACTGCAGACAGAATTTCACACCAGTCCATCTGGAATTCCTTATTTCATTCAAAATAACAGCGTAACTCAGAACTGACATCAGTGTAAAGCTTTATTAAAGAACACGTGAATGAACTTCAGAAAAATTCAGGAAATTTGAACCGCAACACATTTTGTGACGTGTGTGTTTGAATTAGCCATTAGCCAATCATTCCTGTAACACGTTCTCTGAAACGGACGTATCTGGTTGTCAGGTATATCTTTTACACTGTAAAAACTTTTCAAATGGTTGAAAACTCACATTAACATCTCATACCTGAAATGCTTTGTAGCAGCCATTTTACTATAATAGTACAGAAAAAAATTAATTTCATTAAAACTTAACAAGAAATCTCTAACCGTTTCACACGAGTGTTTCCGGCTCAGAGTGCTTCAGATCCCCTGAGAAGTAAACTACGCAGTAATGGGTTTTGTTTCTACAGAAACCGGCGTCTCCGCTGGTTCCTCATTTAGCTGCCTCTGGAGGTTTTAGGGATGCAGCTTTGAGCCAACTGCATGTGGACAACACCAGCAGAATGACTGCAAAAGTACTGTGATCAGTTTAAATCCCTGTCTCGTCTCTGCGTTTATGCTTTTGCCACAAACACACGAATCCCGTCGACGGTAGTAATTTTCACCTAAAATCCGCAGATGCATCACTTTCTCATGGGGCTTTGTAGTGGAGTGGATGTATTTAATTCTGCTGTAGCACATAACTGCTGTGAAACAAGCAATTTGTGTTTTCTATTTGCTTTGCACCATTACTGACATCCTGCCGTACTTTCTGAATATGGTTGCTAGTCCTCAGTAGCAGGAAGAAGGATAGGAAATGCAAAATGCATCAAAATCCCTTTACTGAAACGTAGGGATGGGCATCAAATTCTGTCCTTTATTATACTTGGCGGCATCAGGGAACCTTTGGTCGTTTATAAGTGGTCAGACCGTGGCAGTAATGTGGCTCAATCATGTCCTTTTTACAAAAGATTATACAATGGTGGTATAAAGGGGGGGGGGGGGGCTCTCTGCACTGCCGCCGCCTTCCGTTTATCTTGGACATAACTTGCTTTTTATTGCGATCGAATCCGCTCTCGTCAATGAGCAAATTGTAGATGCTTTATTTTGATTTCATATAAAATGCTGTCCAACAATACTTTTTGAAATGCTTAATGTGGGTATTTTGTTTAACAATACTTAACAGCCCCTTATTTCAAGTAAAGGTGGCCCTTTTACAGCAAAGCTTCCAAATAAGCTTTTTTTTTTATCCTAACCTTTGACGTAACGAGGAGGAGTTATAAGCTAGTCCTGCCTGCAGCTCAGTGTGGTGACTAGGTGGTTTCGTGTAGAGCATCGACATAGAAATATAGTAGAGGTGTAGAGAGGTCATGTTGGTGAATCAGTGTGTCTGTTCACTAGTTTTGCATTGCGTTCATTTTTCTTAAAAAATGTTAAACTATTGTGTTTATGGAGGCTGTACAAACTCCAGCGGGTCTGGACATCAAGTCCACGGGTTTCCACATAAGAGAATGAACAGCACCATCTTCCATTCCTGGTGCATTTTGGGCAGAAAACATGATTGTTTGTTTCAACATGCCTCCTATCCTCCAGAACTGAAACAGATCAGCGTTGGAACCAGTTCAGAGAGGTCCGCGCTGAGCTAAAGAAGAGGATAGAGAGCTTTTAAAAATTCCTAAAGGGCTGGGGAAGCTGGTTTCTGGGTCGGAGCCGGCTCAGAACCGCCTGCCATGAATAGGATGACAGGCCTAAATAATTTTTGTAGGATGTGTACATTTTTATTTATAACAAGTTCCTATCATGTTTCTCATTTGTTCGAAGGAGGCTCAAACCTGCAAAATGCTCCTAAAGTTTTCTTTAACAAGCTGCTCCTGAAGGTGTCTGTCCCCCACAGTTCCCATGCAGTCTCTGATTGTCACGATGAGAGGATGGTTTGGACCCAAAATGCAGATACCCAGGATGACACAAGGCAGGAGTTGATATAAAGAAAATCCTCATATTTTAGGATGAGGCCAAAATAAAAATTAATCCAAAAAAGGCAGGGAGCCAAAAACCAAAGATCCAGGAACAGGAGAAAAAGCTCACTTAGAGCACAGACTGGAAACGAGACCAGAAACTTACACAGAACACCAAAACACCGCTGACAAACAACAGTGGACCGACAAGACACAGAGACAAGACAGGGCTTAAATACACTGGGGCATAATGGGAGGCAGATGAGCTGCAGGTGTGTGGAGTGTTGGGGGAGGACCAGGTGAAAGCAATGACTAATCAGGGAAGAAACTAACATGACCAAAGAGTGAACCTGAAAACAGAAAAGCAACCATATAACTAAAATTCTAAAGGGACGGAGTACTACAAAAACCGGTGGGACAAAACATATTAAAGAGACTAAAAAATGAAAAGCTGAAACTATAAACACTGCAGAGGGGTGACTGGAGAAGACTAAAGGAACACAGGAGACACATAAATGAGATGCAGACAAAGGACACATGAGGGCGCTACGAAACACAAAAGGAGAACCTGGAGTGGGAACTGGAGGGGCTGGGGAACAAAGGGACACAGAACATGACACTGATGATCTGATCTCCAGCTCTAACAGAGTGAAGCTCTAGGAGCACTGCATTGCTCCAGATGATCCTCTCAGCTGATTCTTTTTACAAAAGCAAAACTTACGCCAGTGTTTACTTTCATTTTTAATATAGTTGCCCGCCATAGCTCAGCAGTAACTTACCATGTGATCACGACTCCTCCCTCTGTTGCACCAAGGCGCATTCACCGTTTATAGAACAGACAATTACCGCAACATTACGACGAAGCGAGACGGGAAGATTACCGCAACAACTGTGCATTGCCTTGCCAGCATGGCGTGTTTATAAGACACTGCTTTGCGGTAATGTTACGCTGATTTGCTTGCACGGTGTGTCTTGATAATGTTAGCTTGTTATTTCAGCTTCCGTTAACATCACCTAATGGTGCATTCGCTTTCTCTTTGGAACTCGGACATTTCGACTTGCGAGTAGGAAAAATCAACTGTTTGAAAAAGAACGGCAAAGGGAATGAAGATACACAGTAAATTAGCTCACAGGAAAGATGTTTGCTTCGGTTTAATTTGCAGTTTATCAAACTAGAAGGACCCACCCATCACACAATTTGTCCAGAGGGGAAAGGAGAGGAACAGGAGAGCATGGAGCTGGGTTTTAGGGGTGACGGTGGCACAGGAGTTAAGTGTTTGCCCCGTAATTGGAAGGTTGCAGGTTCAAGCCCCGTTCAATCTGTTGCTGTCATTGTGTCCTTGGGTAAGACACGTAACCCACCTTAACTGCCGATGTTGTACAGAAGGATGGGTGGCACCAGCGCACAGCAGACTCACCTCCATCAGCGCACCCCATGGCAGCTTTTAACTCTCGTTTAAAGACCCGCTTCTACGACTTGGCTTTTAGACAGTGACTCATTTTATTGTATTATTGTTTTAATGTGTTCTTAGTATTCCCAATGTTTTATTTGCTTTTATTGATCAGTATTACAGTATTATATTACAGTATCATTATAGATTCTATCCAGTCAAGTCAGAAGTCATTAAAATAATGACTCGAGTCCAAGTCATGTGTCTCGAGTCCACACCCTCTGGTGCTTAGTCACCTTTGATGTAACTGTTGGAGACACCTCACCAGTCCCGGCTTTATTAGTTGAATGTTGCTCTGCGTCATCTGTGATGTTGAGAAATTAGCTACAACATCTACCTGTAACAATGAACCTACACATTTAAATGGGCCGATGTCTCTCTGCAGTGCTGCATGGCTCCCTCAGCTTTCATATGAACTGTTAGGATTCAGAGTTGCAAAATAAATCCTCGTGGATATGAAAAATAACTCATTAAAGATGAGTTGCCTTATTGCAGCAGGACTGGAGATGTGTTTTATCCTTGCTTGTTTGGCTCCATATCGCCTGCTCACCTGACAGATGATACACTCAGGCTGCATGAGGGTAGCTGACACCTCATCCACCTGAAAAGACAGGTTCACGAAACTGTCTTGATGTATTTATTACTTTTCTTTTTCTGGATGGGTGTCTGGATTAGTGGTCTGTTGTTTTTCTTCTAGCTTTCAATCGTGGCCTAACAACAGAAAAAGATTTTCAGTGAAGAAAAATATATTTGCATTTGTAAGAATCAAAGATCTTAATTTTCTTGGGGAAATATCTTTTAATAACATATGTACTACTCGCACATCTCAAAACAGACAGGTCTTAGAATCGTGAAAAGGTTCAACATCAGAATACCCAAGCTTAAGTGTCTCAGAAATTTAGAAATATGTAAAAAATGTTAAATATGCAAACTAAGAACAACCTAGATAATCTAAACATACAGAAAGCTAAAGAAAGGTGAACTGATAAACCTGAAACTAGAAACACTTGTGGTTAAATATAGGAACTCAAAGAGACCAGAACCAAAGGAAGAGGACATCAAATACAGGGGATCTTAAATGGGTAAACTCATTAAGAAGTGAGTGACTAGGGGGGACATGAGGGAAAGCTGGAGGGGGCTGGGGACCACAGGGACACAGAACATGACAGACTGACACATTATTCACTTCACACACACATTCCATTGTAATATCAAGTTTTTCATAATGGAAAAAGTATTGGGAGATATTTTTAGAGCCAACTATTTGATACTAATTTACCATTAGCATTGTTAGCTCAATGTTAGCCTCTAGCCTGTTTCACCCATTATTAGAGTAAAAATAAAGGATGCTGTGGCTTCTTAGAGGTAAAAGAAAAATCTTCTTGGTCGCTCCTGTTTACTGGATTCTGTTTACTCTGAAGCCTTTTGCTTGTCAGATTGTCAGGTTAAAGTTACACACACACACACACACACACACACACACACACACACACACACACACACACACACACACACACACACCAAGGCTACATAGTGATTTCTTAGTTCTGTTTAGTAAGAGACAAACTCTTAGATAATCTTTATCTTAGTGAATCTATAATTAATTCAGCAGGTAAACTAGTAGTAGCACATTCCATGTGAAAGATAGTAAAATGTTATTATCAGGAGAGGGAGAATGTTTAAGTGGTTAGCAGCAGTGTTCAAGCTGATGGCCCCCTCCATGAGGCCACCACAACTCAGCAGAACACCATTGTAGCTTCTTCTGAGCAGAAAAAACACTTAAAGAGAAAATAAAGTTAATAGCTGAAACAGCAGGAAATATAGAGAGAAGTGGTAAAACAAAGTAGTCGAGTGTGGAAAGTGGTCAGTGTATCCTCCAGCAGTATCAGCCTATAGCAGCATAACTACAGAGATAACTCTGGATAACCTAGTCTTTTAGATGGAGGCATGTTGGAGGCAGGGCAAGGGAGAGCCGTCTTTACCGACTGTACACTCCACCTCCTTCTACTCCCCCACTTGTCCAGATTTAGGCTAACATCAGATTTTAACCATAGGCCCTATCAAATAAAAATGTTTTAAGCCTATTCTTAGAAGTAGACAAAGTGTCTGCCTCACGGACTAAAGCTGGGAGCTGGTTCCACAGGAGAGGAGCCTGATAGCTAAAAGATCTGCCTCCCATACTATTTTTAGATATTCTGGGAACCACCATTAAACCTGCAGTCTAAGAGCAAAGTGCTCTGTTAGTAACATATGGAACAATCAGATCACTGATGTATGATGGAGCTTGATATTGAGACAGATTATTAAAGCTGCTTTCCTGAGTTTTCCTCTTTCAGAAATTATGTATGATTTGTCAAAAATCCATAAAAGTGATTATCTTATCATGTACTGTGATATAACATAAGCATTACGTCTTTTATTTATTTATTTATTCATTTTTTGCTAAGCACGCCCCCTGCCCGGCAGAGCTCCGTGCAATAGGAAACTGAGCGCTGACCAGAACTAACCAATAGCGTTAGACTACCGCTTGGACGCTTCACATTTAAGGAATACCTCGGCTGATGCAGAGTTGATGAACTTTTCACGGACAAGAAAGTATTTAAAATATAAAAAATATGAGAACACAGCATGACATGAGAATAATACTCGTAAAACAACGTGTTTTAGCTCTGTTTGTCGGCTACAGAAGCACATTTATAAACAGGAACGTGAAGTCACCATCTTAAAAAAAACAGAGGAACAGCGGTTTTGTGTGATATGCTTGTCAGCCACTAGATGGTGCCATTGGATAAGAGAAATACTTCGGAAAGAAGCTTTAAGTCACCATTGGAATCCTAATTACACTATTTGGTGGTCAGTTATTGAATTTATAATAATAATAAAAATTATAAAAATACCATTATTATTATTTTTATTATTATTATTATTACTATGCCATGATCTGTTGCAAAGCAGGAGGAAGTGTAGAAAAATGGGATGGGATATTTTTCCACATTCCTGGCCTTATTGCTGGGAAAATCTTACTTTGCCACTCCTCTCCATTGAGACGGGCGCTGTATAAATAGACACACTGGAAATAGACCTTCACTCTCAGAGGATGCCTCTCAGGAGAGGGCCTGGACCAATGGCCAGATTTCCAACGCTGATATATGGGACAGATTATTACAGACATCTGGATTGTGGTCTTTGTGGAATCCCTTCACATTTTCAGGAGAAGCACTTGTAAGCACAAGTTGATAAGATTTGGAATCAGCAGATTTTTTATGTAGGACACCCTCCCACCAATTTTTCATGCACTGAAGTTTTGTCAGAGATGTTTTTCCCGCTCCTGCAGCAACAGCACCTTTTCATTCATTAACAAACCATTTGCTGCTTTATGCCCCATTCCCTGTGTCCCGCAACAGCCATTGCTTTTATCTGGAACAGTGAGCACAGGTCTGTTTATTTGTACTTCCTAATCCCTGCTCTAAATCATGTCTTTGTAATTGGGTTGTGCATGAGCGGGCTGGTTTTTTAACCCCCTGAAGAGTTCTGTGGTATTTACAAGGCTCTAATGAATGATGATCTCACCATGTATTTATATATCTGTCACAAGCCGAGTCCTGTAGCAGTGCTGCTCCTGGGCACAGCCTGTAAAAAAAACACTCATTTTCTGCATGCTGTTGATGGACTTTAAAAAGGGTTTTAAAAACGTTGCATATTCACATTATTCTTTGATTTGTTGCTTGATTTATTGCAGTATTTAGCTTGGATATTCCTGTTTTCTTATTGAAATTTTTATTTGAATAAGGTCAGAGTCGGTTCTTCCGTTGAGACTATCCAAGTTGTTAGTGAGTTTCAGCCTCAAACGGAGGACTTTGATAAACGACCTGCATTTGCATGGTGCCTTTCAGAGTCAGAGAACTCCAAAGTGTATTATTCATCCATGCACACACATTGGTGGTGATGAGCTACACTATAGCCACAGCTGCCCTGGGGCACACTGACAATAGGCAAGGCTGCCGAGCAAAAGTGCCACCGGTTCCTTTGACCACCACCAGCAGGCAAGGTGTGTTATGTGTCTTGCCCAAGAATCCAACAGCAGCATTCTCTGCTGGGTGCCGGGAACAAACCTACAACTCTCCAATTACTGCCACTGCTGCCCCATTAAAGACCAAGTTCACTGAGAAACTGTTCTCTCAGTTACTCTGAGGGTAACATGCAGGCTAAACATGAATAATATCAAGAATGTAAAACAGCAGTCTCCTACCCCATATCCTCAGGATGACCAGATTCCAGCTCACCAAGTGTGGGACAGAGACTATGCGATGTGCAGTGTTGTGGAGTAACTGTACATGTAATTAGAATACAGTATTTCGAATAATAAAGATGAGTAACTGCATTCAGTTACAGATACTGTTTTTAAACATGGTATTTAGAATACAGTTTTTTTTCGTAATACCATTGGAATACTTGTGTGTTTTCCACTTTTCACTCGAAAGATGAATTAATTTCGGGCAACATGCGTCTCTGTAATGCCCCCAAGCAATGTGCCTCTGTAACCATAGAAGCAAAATGGCTGAAACCATGAGAAGACTACCACCCCTGAGTAGTAACGTGGAGGTGGAGTGGGTGGAGCCACAACCGCAGCCAAATCAACCTACTAGCAGTGAAAGAAAAAATGCGTTCACTTCCTGGAAATTCAAGCAATTTTTCTGTGTAAAAAAGGAGCGAGCCGAGTGTGAAGCGGCTGGGATGAGAATCAGCCCCTCTAAATCTGAGACCATGGTCTTGATTCAGAAAATGGTAGAATGCCTTCTCCGGGTCAGGGGTGAGGTCCTGCCACAAGTGGAGGAGTTTAAGTATCTCAGGGTCTTGTTCACGAGTGCAGCGTTAGATCGAAAGGCGGATTGGTGCAGCACCTGCAGTGATGCGGGCGTTGTACCGGTCTGTCGTTGTGAAGAGAGAGCTGAGTCAGAAGGCAAAGCTCTCGATTTACCGGTCGATCTACGTTCCTACCCTCACCTATGGTCATGAGCTTTGGGTAGTGACCGAAAGAACGAGATCGCGGATACAAGCGGTCGAAATGAGTTTTCTCCAAAGAGTGGCTGGGCCCCCCCTAGAGATAGGGTGAGAAGCTCAGTCATTCGGGAGGGGCTCGTAGTAGATTTGCTGCTCCTCCACATCGAGAGGAGCCAGTTGAGGTGGCTCTGGCATCTGGTCAAGATGCCTCCTGGACGCCTCCCTCGTAAGGTTTTCCGGGCACGTCCAACCGGGAGGAGGTCTAAAGGTAGACCCAGGACAGGCTTGAGGGACTATCTCTCACCTGGCCAGGGAACGCCTTGGGATTCCCCCGGGCCCAAGTGGCTGGGGAGAGGGAAGTCTGGGCCTCTCGCCTTAGGCTGCTGCCCCCGCGACCCGACTCCAGATAAGCGGATGAAAATGGATGGATGGATGGATTGAAAAGGAGCGAGGTGCCTGAAATCTGATGGTGCAGTGCGATCTTTGTCTCCCAGCTAACAACCTACTAGCTGAGTCCAAAGACAACATCTAATCTGAAGAATTGTTTTATTTTCCCATTCAGTTCATATTGTTTAGTCTTCTGGCACTCACAGAGTACAGTCGCTTCCCTTTTTGCTCCCTTATCTTTTTTCCAAGGCTCTTTGTCCCATCTGCCTACGGAGCGCTTCTCTGCATTTCTTCTGGGATTCCCTATTTTTTTTAGAAATTGATTTAATTAATTGGTCATTCAACGCGATTGATAAGATCTTTTCCACAATGAGAACGGAGGAGGGGGCTCCCACCTGCCCTCAAGGGACACATGCAGCGGGATATGGGCTCGATTCCTGGAAGGTCTGGAGGATCGTTTGTCTCTCTCAGCTGTCCATTGAGGACGTTGAAGATGTGTGGATATTTGGCCTGATGATCACTGGATTTCTTCTGATTGGAGTGGGAGGATATCTGGTTTTCTGGAAATTTGGGAAGTCGGGAGCGATTGGAGTGCGACCCGCACCCATGGCAAGCACCGCCCGGGCGGATGCCTCACAGACTGGGACGTTACTCGAGGTGAACCGTAAGCTGGACAATGTCCTTGCTGCGTTGCCGGTATTAGTGCGCAAAATTGATGTCATCTCGGAGAGGGTCACTGGACGATGTGGAGATGTTTAATACCTAAATTGACTTCACTGGAGGACTTGCATGATCAATACAGACTTTAAGGCAGAGAGGAAAATTATCTCTGCCTGACCCAAACAAAGTCCTGTTATCCCATCTGACGCCATAGCAGCCTTGGAGTTGCGTGCAACAACCCCCACGATGGAAGGAATGCAGACAGATGCTGTGGAACCCCCCCCCCCCCGCCTTCAGATTGTGGTCTCTGCATAGCGAGGTCATCAGAATGCAGGAACTCAATGTGCTCTGTGCTTTCCCATGACCTCCCACCCACCTGTGGATACAGTTGGCTGAGCGCCACACGGGCTGCTCCCGCTGAGGAAACCAGGATCCCAGCTTCTGTTTTGGTGGTTCAGGTGCGGAAAATGTGCTCCATGCGCTGTGAACCTGAGTTAAAGACCCATCTACTTTGATTGACGGCAGCTTTTTCCACAAAGTTAATGCAGACTCAAAACAGGAGACTGTCAATAATGAGTCTCAATTTGCAGGATGCATGAAAAGTAATGAAAATGCAGGACTGTCCCACATAAAGCAGGGACTGGTCACCCTGTATCCCGCATTAGCTGGCGATATACAAAAGACGAGGAAACTCTTGGAGTAGAAAAGCCAGTAAATTCAGCGTCACGTGCAAAATTTGCTTTCATGGACTCACCCATCTAAATGGTAAATTCCCCCGGGGCAGCAGTAGCTCAGGTGGTAGAGCGGGTTGCCTCATGATCGGAGGGTCATGAGTTTGATTCCAGCTCCCGCCAGGGGTATCCTGCTGTTGTGTCCTTGGGCAAGACACTTCACCCAACTTGCCTGTGTTAGTGGTGGTCAGAGGGGCCGACGGCGCCAAATGGCAGCCTCGCCTCTGTCAGACCTCCCCAGGGCGGCTGTGGCTACAAGCAGCTTACCATCACTAGCAGTGTGTGAATGTGAGAGTGTGTGAAAGCGTCTTTGGGTGTCTAGAAAAGCGCTATTTAAGTTCAATACATTATTATTATTATTATTAAATGGCCATTTGATGTAGCGCCTTCTAGAGTCCTGGAACCCCCCAAGGCGCTTTACAACACAATCAGTCATTCACACACACACACATTCACACACTGGTGGGGATGAGCTACGATGTAGCCACAGCTGCCCTGGGGCGCACTGACAGAGGCGAGGCTGCCGAGCACTGGCGCCACCGGTCCCTCTGACCACCACCAGCAGGCAAGGTGGGTTAAGTGTCTTGCCCAAGGACACAACGACAGCGACAGACTGAGCGGGGCTCGAACCTGCAACCTTCCAATTACGGGGCGAGCACTTAACTCCTGTGCCACCGTCACCCATAGGGAAGGCTATTTTTGTTTTAGCACCCAGGAAACAGCAGAGATGTCTCGGCTAATAGAAGCTAACTGTTAGCATTAGCAACTCCACCACACAGCAGAACTCCTTAGGGCTTGTGTTTTTTGTGGAGGTAAAACATCAACGTCAAAAAACAAATGGAGTCAGTGATGGAGTTGTGTTGCTATTAGCCAATCAGTGATGAGATGTCTGAATATCAGGAAATAAGACTCCAAATCCTATCATCTGATACTAAATTCTGCCCTTTTCTGCTCCCTTTTCCCCTGGCTAGCTTCTAGTTCCTGGAACGAGACCATTAGAGCTTTTTCCCCTCAAAGCTTGACTCACAAGACATTAATTTAGAGGCCACTGCAAATGTGTGAAACAAGTTAACCTGGTCTTGGGGTTGTTAAAGTTAAGTTAAAGTTAAAGTCCCATCAGTTGTCACACACACAGGTGTGTGCGCAAAATTTATTCTCCGCATTTGACCCATCCCCTGGGGGAGCGGTGAGCTGCAGACAAGCCGCGCTCGGGAACTATTGGGTGGTTTAACCCCCCAGTCCAACCCCTTAATGCTGAGTGTCAAGCAGGGAGGCATTGGGTCCCATTTTTTTCAAAGTCTTTGGTATGACCCGACCAGGAGTCGAACCCCTGATCTCCCAGTCTCAGGGCGGACACTCTACCACTAGGTCACTGAGAAAGGTTTGAGAGCCATGGTGGTTTGGAGCAAAAGATGGACCAATGGTTTGAGTCTTTGTTTGCAAGAATGACTGTGTTGCTCCTATTTTTGGTATCAAGTAAGAGCTATGCCAAAAGGCAAAATTCACAACATGTTGGTCTGTCTGTGGCCCAATCCAAATCTATGGACCTAAAATACTAAATCCAGTTGCCGACATTATCTTCCTCCAAAGGGGGGCTGGGTTCAGCCTTGGAGAAAGGGTGAGAAGCTCCATCAGCTTAAATTAGTCCTCATCAGTGTATGCTGGCTATGGTAGGTAGGAGTAAATTAGGAGGCCTTGTGGTCCTTTTCCTCAGGAAGGTTTTCCTTCTGGGCGGACCCAGATTTCAATGAGGGGTTTTGTTTTGAGCTCATCCAGTTTCTGATCAAGCCTCCTACTTCATCTTAATCGAACATCTGTGTGCTAGTTCTTCTGTGTCTCCACATGTGGATGGTTGGATGGACATTTCATTGTTCTCCTGTTGGTACTCAGGTCCACCGAGAACATATTTGACAGTTATACAGTCCATACTTTGGAACTTTTTCACATTTTTAAATCAATTTCTTGAGCCAGTATGTGCTAAAATGACCATTTACAGGGTTAATGAAAGGCCAGCTCAGCCCCTATCGCCCCCTGTTGGGACTCAGGCCCAATCCCTATACTCGCACTGCCACACTTGCACACTTCAGTTGCACGATCCCTGTCGGGGGTGCGAGTGTGTATGGGTGTCCCGATTCCCAAGTGAAGAAGTTCACACCCCCTTTGTACCCTTGATCCTCATCGATGCGGACTTGGGCGAAGTGCAGATCAAGGGTATTACCCACAATCCATTGCTGCGGGAGAATTGGTTCAAGTGCCTTTTCTGAAAATATTTATTTTCAAATGAAAATAGTTCATTGTACAACAATTAACTGATGCTCTGGATGTTGTGGACAACGCAGCAACAAATGTTATTTTATTTCTAATGATTGTTTGGTTGTTTGTTTGAAAGTTATTAATAAAGATATTTTTTTAAGTTGCAACGTTCCCCGTCCCAATCCTGCAAATATTTGCACACTTGTGTACCACACACTCGAAGCCGTACTGCACACTTCCTCCAAGTGCACTTCACAGAAGACCGTAGGGCGCAGTGCGAGTGTTGGCATTGGGCCTCAGAAAAAAATTGAGCTGACATACCAGGTGCTGCAGTCCGCTTTCAGCACATTTCCTGCATGTTTTAGATCATGAACACAGCTGATTTGTTCGATTCAGTAATGAATCACTCCTGTAGACACTAAGGAAGGCTGGGAGACATTTCAGCTGTTAGATTCAAGTGTTAAAAAGGCAAAAACACAGCAAGGAGATAGGTTTTAGATATACAAACGGACACTAGGAGGTGCTAAAAGCAAGCCAGAACTGCCTAGTTCCCCTTTAAAAATAGAGAAAGTTTTCTTTTAAAGGCCCCCGTGTGTGAAATTCACAGAAATCATAGTAAAAAGATCCGACTCTTTAGCACCACGCAGTTTAGAGTCGGTATTGCAGCTATTGGAGCCCCCGAGGATCAAAAAGGTTTTTTTTATCATTATTTAAAACTTTATTAACAAATATAACAAATACAATACAAAATCGTGTTGCTGTAAACGGCAGCATGTCATCATCTAATTCCAGCTTTCAAGTCAGCGAACAGGTTAGTTGTTTTCATCAAACTTATTTTATTAATTTAATCTAAATAGGTTTTGAATAAGAAAAACTTTTTTATGTCAGTTATGTTTGCTAATAGCAAACGGCAGCTAGTTAGTGATGACTTCTGACTACAAAAAATGACAATATTTTGTTCATTTTATTTGAGAAATGTTATATTTCTATTTG
This sequence comes from Nothobranchius furzeri, assembly GCF_043380555.1. Classification (NCBI taxonomy): domain Eukaryota; kingdom Metazoa; phylum Chordata; class Actinopteri; order Cyprinodontiformes; family Nothobranchiidae; genus Nothobranchius; species Nothobranchius furzeri. Next base: position 28,652,823 of record NC_091741.1, on the reverse strand, counting down.
CCATTTTGGAAATATACAAGGTAGTGTAGTCTGTAATTGTTTTCTCTCCGTAAACAGAGTCAGATATCATCCGATGGTTCATCAGTGGAGACAGACAGAGGACGAGGGAGAGGAAGAGGGAGAGGACAGACATGTGCCAGCGCACAGAGAGGCAGAGGTGTTAGACATGCGACAGAAGCAGGGCAAGCATCCCAAGATGAAGGAGCCGAATTTGCTCAAACCAGCCGCAACGTTCCACGCACAAGAGGAAGAGGCAGAGCTGCAATAAAGTCTAGAAGATCGGCGCTTTCAAGCGCTTTCAAACTATCCCGTTTCTCAAGTTTGCTTGTAGAATATGTGTGATCCTCCATCGCTAGAAGTACGGTGTGGCTAGTTTCTTCTTCTTCTTAGTTACTTTGTCAGACTGCATGCTTACAAGGCGCACTTCTGCCCCCTGCTGTTTCTTTGACGTTACATCATTTAAAAACGCAAACATCAAATGCGAAGCTTAATATGTTGTATGTCCCTAAAAGGTCACTGTATTTTAAGATGGCGCATGCCATATGGAGCACCGGTCTGCTTCTTTTGTCTAAAATATTAAAATATGAAGCTAATAATAATGCTTAGAATAAATGCTTGTTTGAATTATCATTAAAAAAAAAACAAATTTGAGAATGTGATACAAGAAATTTGATAACTTATAAGATGAAATATCACACATTGGGCCTTTAAGCTTTGTACAGAAGCTGAACCAATAAAGGTCACGTTTACCAGTTGTGTTGATGTGGTGGCAAGACACCAGCAGGATAGAGTGAAAGAAACCCAGACATCTTGTCTTTCTGCCAAAGAAACTCGACTGAATATAATAATAATAATACATTTTATTTAAAAGCGCCTTTCAGGACACCCAAGGTCACTTTACACAAAACACGTAATAAAATACAATAAAACAATAATAAAACCCACAGAAGAAAAAACAAAGAGAGAAACAGTTCAATAAAATCAGAGGTTGTAGGCAGATTTAAACATGTGTGTTTTGAGTTTTGTTTTGAAAAGGGTAAAACTGTCGACGTTCCTGATGTCTGGGGGAAGTGAGTTCCAGAGTCGAGGAGCAGAGCGGCTGAAAGCTCTGCTCCCCATGGTAGCGAGACGGGCAGAAGGAACCGCAAGATGGATGGAAGAAGAAGATCTGAGTGAACGGGACGGGGTGTGAATACTTATAAGGTCTGAGATATATGGAGGAGAGAGGTTGTGGATTGCTTTGAAGGTATGAAGGAGAATTTTGAAGATGGACCTGAATTTAACTGGGAGCCAGTGAAGCTGCTGGAGAACCGGGGTGATGTGGTGAAAGGAAGGGGTTCTGGTGATAATACGGGCTGCTGAATTCTGGACCAGTTGCAGTTTATGAAGGAGTTTGTTGGGGAGACCAAGGTGAAATGATTGCAGCCTTTCCTTTAACTTTTTTACTTTGACTTTCCTAACTCCTCTTTCTAATTGGTTCTGTTTACTTGAAACACAACCCACAGTGCAACAGTTCTTTTGCATGTTTATTTATCAGAGGGGCTGCGTGGCTGTGCAGTTGTTGGCACTGTTGCCTCGCAGCAAGTTGGTTGCAGGTTTGAAACTCGGCTGTGGCCTTTCTACGTGGAATTGCGTGTTCTCCCCGTGCATGCGTGTGTTTCCTCCCGGTACTCCGGTTTACCCCACAGATCACAACATGCCCTATAGGTTACAATTGTACGTCACTTTGGATAAAAGCGTCTGCAAACATTAAATAAACATTAAATCGCAAAACTTCACAGTGACGCACACATGAGAGAACATTAAGAGCTACTTGGCTGAGAGATTATCTAAGTACGGTGGCTAAAGGCTCTTTCCCAGGATCATCGTTCTGGACAAGCAACAATATCAGATGTTGGTGAACGACAACATCACCTCATCGAAGTCAGACGTGTCTTTAACCTCATTAGTGTTTAAAGGCCTTTATCATCGTCTCTGAGTAAATTATTACAGATTGGGAGCAATAACTGTTTTTTAATGACGTTCATTTATGGGCCAAGGTGAAAGAGCTCATTATCTTTTGTCATTAGAGGTTCAGTTCAGGGGTTGAGACAATAATTCTCTCAAGTCGCTTCAGCAGTTAACGTTCAAACGGTTTTCTCAAAATGAAAAAAAAATTAGACAATATTATAAATATTTTTTTAAATATCATTCTAATGTAAAATTAACTTTTACCAGTTTCCATCCTATTTTCACCCAACCATGCAGAATCAGATTTTTACTCTTTGTTTGTTTGTTTGTTCGTTTGTTTGTTTTATAACTGACTGGACGAAGTTTGCTGAGTCTTTAATTACAAGAGGATTAACTCTGCAGGGATCTGAGCTAACAATCATGGATGGATCTCCCAAATTGTTCAGCTGTTCGCGTCTGCTGACAAAAGTTCACATCACTCACAAGTTCTTGAATCTGCAAATGGAAAACCAAAACGGTGTTAATTCGTTAGTGCTTATGTGAGTGGGAACAAATAGAAGCTGGCCCAAGTGGCTGGGGAGAGGGAAGCCGGGGCCGACACCCAACCCCAGATAAGCAGAGGAAAATGGATGAATGAATAGATTTATAATCATTCTACGGTCGATACAAAACATGTTCACAAAGGTTGTTTTTTTATTAAGATAAAATCCCTCTCATATAAATCCAGTGTTGGGAACGTTACTTTAAAAAAGTAATTAGTTATAGTTACTGATTACTTTGTCAAAAAAGTAACTCAGTTACTAACTGAGTTACAAGATCATAAAAGTAACTAATTACCAACAAAAGTAACTGCTTAGTTACTTTTTTCATTAAAGCATGCAAGAATTACTACAATAGTAAAATATAAATGACTAATGACTGAACATAATAAAATGTATGTCCAAATGTTTTATATAAACCTGAATAATTTAAACAAATAAGCACTTAACAGGAGGAACTACTAACAGGAACATTACACTAATCTAGACTATTAAAAGGTCACTGTGTGATATTTAACAAGACCCCAATCAGCTAAAATTTAAAATTGCAAATAGAAACACCTGTAAAGGTTCCCGAGCCTTTAAATGGTCTCTCAGTCTAGTTAAATTACAGAAATAAATGTAATTTTGCACAGTATTCTAATTTTTCCAGCTTCACAATTGTGTGTTTTAGCAGCATTTCTGTTGCTAATCTGGTAACGGTTAAATAAATAACTAAATAAATATCCTTTAAATTGACACTAGAAGAGGCACAAGCCTGATGGAGGACTCACATTTACTAACTTGGGTCAGACCCAACCACAGAAGAGCTGAAGCTGGGTGGTAAACACACACAGGTAGTTCTGATAACACCTGAGCTCCATGCCGTCTGAGACTGATGCATCAGTGTTACAGCGGGACTAAAGACATGATCAGAAACAGGTTACAGCTGGATGATCTAGGAAGGTGGAAGATCAGGACGTCTGAGCGGTGAACAGGTGAGCGGACCTTCGGGACGTCCCGCTGTCATGCTAAGGGCACGGCTGCAGACCCACAGATTCGCTGCTGCAGCAACAAATCTGCGGGGGGTCTGCAGCCGTAGATATTCATCACGTCTTCCACGTTCTTCACGGGCCATGATGCTCTTAAACATCTGCCTCTATAGTTCCTGATCAGCTGATGACAGCTCCAACACACCGCGCAGCTTAACGCACGCATTTCCTTATCAGTAACAGAAATGACGTTTTGATAAAAGAAGACGTAATTAATTAGTTTGCTTGTTACAGAAAGACATATTTTTTATTAACGCGGTTATTTTAAACGGAGTTATTCCCGTTGTGTCTACAGCAGGCAGCGACTGAGACCGTGAGGGTCTCCGCCCACCCGGCCAATCATCATCATGGTGTTTGTAAGCGCGTTACCGACACCTCTCTCTCCCTGGCTGCAGCTGAAGTGTGGCGGTCAGAAAGACTCACGCAGCTGCTCAACGTTCGACAAGCACATAGTAACGCACAACCTTCCGTCCCCAGTAACGGTAACGGCGTTGCAACGGCGGGAAAAGTAATTAATTAGATTATTCCGTTACCTATAAAAGAACGCCGTTAGTAACGCCGTTATACTTAAACGGCGTTACTCCCAACACTGCATAAATCTACATTTTCAGTACCTTCCGAAATGAGCTGTTTCAGGGCATTGTCACTTTTTGGGCTGGAATATACTTGCTTTCAATTACACAAATGCGTGCTTATCATAGCTGCATCATGTCATTTGCCCCTAGTCTAATACTCCAGTGTTATATGCAGCAGCAGTTATGTGAACAAGACGCTGCCTGCGTCAACGTGTGATTCAAACGTAAGCTAGCCACATCCACCCACTACCTGACGGGCTGTGCATTTATCACACATGAAAATGGCAGAAATCTAGAGACACTATAATCACGTAAATCTACGCACCACGCTGGTGACAGGACAAAGAACTCCTGAGCCAAGCCGGTTCATGCTGAACCGTGATAGAAACACAAAAATCCGTATTCAAAATGACTTACATCTCTCTCATCTACTGACTAGTCATGGAAAGTAGGTACAGCTCCCTCCTGACATGCTCAATATTGTCCTGACCACATGGAATCAATGAGCAGAAATGAGGCAAAAGCAGAATACACTCTTAAAAATAAAGGTTCCAGTTAGAACCAGACGGTTCTTCACAGTGATGCCATAGGGGAACCTTCTTCGGTTCTCCAAGAAACCTTTTGCCTATTGGTTCCTCAAAGAACCATTTATAAATGGGTTCTTTGAGGAACTTTTATTTGGTTCTCTGTGGAACCTCACATATAGAACCTTTTAGGGTTCCACAAATAACCATTTATCAAAAGGTTCTATGAAGAACTAATTTAATTGGGTGCTTCAGAGAACCGAAAAAAGTTCTTTAAAGATCATTAGATTCTCTGTGGAACCTTAAAATCAGAACCTTTTAGTGTTCCTTTAGTAACCATTTATCAAGGGGTTCTCTGAAGAACTAATTCATTTGGGTGCTTCAGAAAAAGTTTTTTGGGGTGTTTTAATCAGAAATTATCAATTTAAGTGCAGTAATTAAACCAAAAAGAAAATTTTGGGACCCAATTACATTAAATCAGTTTCATTCCTGTCAAATCTGTTTTCATTTACACCCAGACAAAACTTTGTTTTAGAGGTTATAAAGGGATGTTTTTTGTTTCTACATTTCTTGAAAAAATTATTTCCACAAAATTAAACTCAACAAAAACTGATCATATAACATGTCCTTCAAAGCAAACAATAATGCCATTAAAAGAGGTACAACTAATTGTTTTTTCATAAAAATGTATAAAATTGACATTCTCAAAGAAAGCCCCTACCCACATCTGTACCAAAAATCTTGGGCTGTCATGTTTGAGGGTAATTTCTTGACCCACGACATGAAGAATCACCACCGAGAGACAGAAGGTACGTTTAAATGATTTATTTTGAATGGGAGAGGTAGCCGAAGCTTCTGCAGGACTGGAGGGATCCGTGGGGTCTGAGACAGGAAGAGAGGTCAGAGTCTGGAGCAACGTGAGACGATGATGAAAAAATAAGGCTTACTGTTTCCTGAATGATCCGGTATTTTGTGTGTGTGTGTGGGGGGGGGGGTGAGTCAGACCTGGCTGGATGGAGAGACCGAGGAGCTGCAGGTGGATAGGTGGGGTGATGGAGAGCTGGCGATCAGGGGCAAACAGCAGGACTGGAATGTGGTAGATGGTTCCAAAGATATAGCAGAGAGTGGAGATGAACAGATGACTGGAACCTGGAGGAATCAGGAGGGCAGAGCAGGTTACCTGCCAGAAGGGCAGGAACAAATAGACAAACAAATTCTAAAATTGTTTTAGGAAGGTCAAAAGGAGGGCTAGAAACTACCCAAGACTGAGTATCATCTGGCAATGGTGAGATGTCCAGCTGCTCCTTAAATCCCCTGATCGCTGATGAGCTGATTTGGCACAGCTGGGCTCTCCAGACACACCCACCTGTAAAACACTCAGCAGAGATGGCTATGCAGCACAGATCATGACATGGGCAGGTGAAAGTCAAAAAAAGAACTCACATACTGCAAGGTTCCAATATGCAGCCAATTGATTTGCTTCAGGAAAGTAGTTGTATCTTCTCAAGCAAGAAAGCTCTGTCTCGCAAGTTTACAGGCGCCATCTTAAATGTCTTGTGATGCAAGTCACTTAATGGGCCATGCACTGCGAAACAAACAGTGTAAACAAGCAGACATAATATAATCCTATGGAAGGCAAAAAGGTATTATAAAGTGCTGATTTTTTTTTTTATAATGCTGGAAAAATAGTGACGGTAAAGAGCAACTCGAGTTGAACAAATTTGCAAAATCACACCGACAGAACAAAGGGAAAACCATAACAGGCAGTGCCAGGCTTGCTTTTTACAGTGAATTATAAAACCTTTGCACAGCAATTGGACCAGAACCCTTCATTTCGAAAACAAAAGTTTCCAGAAAGGAAACAGTCTTTCTCAAGTTTTTGGGATACTGAACTTGGAAGATGTGGTAAAGAGAAAAAGTAGCAGCCAGGGCAAGGGAGATGTCCACACTGCCATCATCAAGGAGTATCTCTTCATTATCCATCTTCACAGTGATGGCCTCACTCTGCAGGGTTTTCGTCCCTGCAGTCTGTCAGGACAACAGTTGGTGTTGGAAACACTGGATCCTGTAAAATGTAATCATAGAAAAGCCCTTAAGACTCCCTTTGTCAGACAAAAATATTTTAACCTGGCAGCAGCCAGATCTCTCTGTGTAGCCCCGCCCCGTGTTGAGTCTACACAGAGATCTGGAATGGTTGCAGCAGAATCTGTTTGAAAGAGGGAGGGCTCTCTGGTAGAGAATATTTTGAATTGATTGGAGGACGCGCAAGGTAATGCCCAGCTGGCACTGGCTGGCTGCTGCCAGGATAGGGCATCCATGGTGAAGTGTGAAATCCATGGTGTAGCATAGCGAAGGTTCATAGTAGAGGGCTGCATCGGGATTGGGTCCCGCGGAACCCAACACAAATCTTGCGAGGGCGGGCGGTGTGAATTTTGCTACGGGCGAGAATGTTCGGCTAAAAGAAACAGCGCGGGATCGGGATGAGTATGGAGTCGGCAATTGAGGTTGAAAAGAAGCTGAAACAAGGTCTTTATGACACAAAAACCAAAGCAAGGCAGGTCAGACAATTGGAGGAGCTTCTCCGATTGTGTTCATATTTCTCATTCAGGTCTCTCTTAGAAAAGCGACCTCGATCACTGCCTGATTAGAGTCGAATAGAATGTGAAACGGCCTTGATTTCATTAACCCTTTAAGCACCACACAGTAGCTCCTTTATTTATTTATTTTTAAAGAATTTTATAGTTTAAGTAGCGAGGAGTTATTTGAAATCTCATGCGCCGAGGCGTCACCGGTGATCCTGGTGACGCCTCGGTGTTAAAGGGTTAAAAACTAAATGAAAACAAAGTGCGTCAATCCTGACCGTTTGTTAAAGGGGGGAGTCGAGGGGTGCGCGCAGTCTCTTTAGTCTTTATCCGCAAGAGCGCCAGGGGTGGGGGGTATTGGAGATGTAGCGTGAGAGCATGTGTACAAGGTCAGATGCATGTGTCTCATGCTCATTGTGTTCGAGCTGGCAGCCCTGGTGAAAGCAGGATGGTATTTAGTAATTTCTCATCATGTTTGTACATTTCACTATAATTGTGACTAATCTGCTGCAGCTAAACCTTGATTAGAAAACTAAAAATCACAAATTCAACAGAAATCTTAATTTGTGCTAGAAACATAAACACAACTTAATATTTTCCTGAAATAGTTTAGTTCTAGTAAAATAAAGATATTTAAATAATATATTTAAGTCAGGTTTTGTCTGTTCTTTACTGAAAGTAGTTAATGAGCAAATAGCATAAAATGGCCAGGGCCACACTTAAAATTACGGCTGCAGCTATCGAATATTTTTGTAATCGAGTACTCCATCAAATCTTTTATCGATTAATCGA
>NC_091741.1:28552330-28634830 GCF_043380555.1 Nothobranchius furzeri | reverse complement strand
AATGAAAAATTTTTTTTAAAACAACAAAGCTGGACTACAAATACATCCATCTCTGATCAAACACTCCTTGTGTTTTAACCCTAATTCCATGGGAAGTATCTTCAGGTGTGTTGCGTGATCTCCAGAAGGTCTTTTTAAGTTTTGTGTGAAAATATGTCCATGACTGCAAATACACATCACCAAACAGTAAAGCAGCGGAAAAATGGCCGTAAGTTCAGCAAACTTCAAATATTTGTTCAGGAAGAAAGAACCACCACTAATCTGGTCATGTGGTCATGTCATTTATTTATTTATTTATTTATTTGTCTTTTTTTTTTTTTTTTTTGGCTCTTGGAGAGTTCAGACGCTGTTTTCCTCCTCCCCTCCCTACCTTATGCCAAGGCTCTTTGTCTTTGGGTGCACGGCGCTCCTGCATTTTTCTGGAAACTGGAAATGATTATAAATGGATCTGGTCAGCTGGTCTCTCAATGCGATTGACAAAATTTTTCTACGATGACAACGGGAGAAGGGGCTCCCGGATGCCCCTCTGGGACAGAGCCAGCTGGGCACATCATGGACTCCTGGGAACAGTGGAACCTGATCTGCCTCTCTCACCTGTCTGTAGAGGATTCTGAAGACGTCCGGATATTCGTGGTGTTGGTGTCGGGTTTCGTGCTGTTTGGCCTGAGCGGTTACCTGGTTTACCGGAAAATTAATGAGCTGTCGAGGAATATTGGCTCAATCCCGGAGCTCAGGGATGGATTACACCGCGCTGTGAACACACAAACTCATATAATTGTCGAGATGAGTCGTAAGCTTGGAACTTTGGCTGAGAGTCGGACTCTGGCACAGAAGGTTGATTCGATCAAAGAGAGAGTTGACGGGACAGTAGCGTGACTCGGGTTGTGAATGACCACAGTCACCAATTCCTGTCATGTGTCTATGCCACTTTTTTAATACAGGTACTTCTCACGAACAGGCGCAGAAAACCTCCACCTAAACTCCGTGTAAGGTTCAGGTCGATGGGTGTTCCAGTTAGCTCCGGTTGGGTTGAAGCTAGGTGGCTACATCCGTTAGCTCGGCTCCCACCTCCGCTTTAGCTTTGGGTTAGCCAGGGTTAGCTTCAGGTTAGCTCGTAGCTAGTTCGCCTGGGTGTCGTCACTCGAGCCCAGCCTTACAGCCACACCCTCAGCGCCTCCTCTCTTCCCTTTTATGGAATTGTCTGGGCTGGACGGAACCTGTGACACGGTCAAAATGGCGGTGGTGGCCACCTCCCATTATAGACAACAAACGTGTTATTGAAGCCAATGGAATCCGTTTGTCCAGTATGTACAGTCTATGGTCTATGCATGTATGTCTGATCTCAGAATTGTGTGTACTGCAACTAATTTCCCTCTGGGATTAATACAGTATATTTGAATTGAATTTGAATTGAATTGGTAAGTAGCAGCTAAACTAGGAGAGAGGAGATTCTGTGGTGACATCATATTCTGCTAATTATGAACTTTTACAAGCTGATAAATCTCAAAACATGTGACAGGTGTGGTCGAAACACGCATCATTACTTTTCATTTAGATTGAAGTAGAAAATGTGTGTGATTCATGACGTTAGAGCAGATTAGAAATTTATTTTTGCTCCGATATCTTGCTTTTATTTTTGTTCTTCCGGGGACCCATGAGTCGACCGCAAAGAGAGGAGACTAAGGCTCTCTGTTATGAAAGTCTGTTAATAACTGATTCTCAATGTTTATTTTGATTTAACAAAAAAAGCTGTAATTTTTTTCTCAGCAATTCTTAGAAAAACAATAATCTCTGAGATTTAACTGAAGTTCTGTATGAATCGTGTTAACAGTGTTCCTTCAGAAATGCTGCTGAGGTCGGAACGAGCTACGTCGGGTCACAGCTGCCTGACAGCATGGCAGCTTCATCTCTGCTCTCCTGTTCCTGCCATGAGAGGAAGTCAAGTTTTCTGTTCTCCAGTTCACAATAAGAGGGAAATGTAGCAAAACAGCATTATTTGAGTCCTTTAATTAGTGAATTAATGGTTTTTTTTTTATTGTTGTTGGCGGTGTCTTCATTCTCCTTTATTTTTGTTTATAAGTCAAGCACTTATCTTTAGAGAAAAGCTGATCATAAATAGATGGTGGTTGTCTTATGTAACTCCATCTTTAGGTGGCATGAAGGGGTGACAGCGATCTGTAATGCTCAAACACCTGATGCGTTGCTATAAATAACCAGATACATTATATTTGTCTTATTTTAGTCATCTGTGTTGTGAAGCAGTGTTATCGCATTGTAAATAAGTCACTGAACATCTAGAAAGAAATACAGTCTTCCAGAATACAGGTAGACCAGTAAACCTGTGAAGGGAGGATGAAGATGCAAGAAAATCAATGCACTTGTTTGCTTTAGGCTTCATGTTTCTGCCTTCTTATGATAATGCTCCTCAAGAGTAAATAAAACACCCTTTCTCTTTTCTTACACAACGTGGCCTTTTCTGTTGCCAACGCATCCATCCCATGTGTGTGTGTGTGCGTGTGTGTGTGTGTATGTGTGTGTGTGTGTGTGTGTGTGTGTGTGTGTGTGTGTGTGTGTGTGTGTGTGTGTGTGTGTGTGTAACTTTAACCTGACAATCTGACAGTGGGATTTCCTACAAGCGTGTGTAGTGTGTGGGCTGCTTTGCTGAGCTGAGATGTGTGGGGTCATGTGTGGATGCGTGGGATGCGATGTACAGTATCAGGTTCTAAGTATACTCACTTATGCACGCGGTGGACTAAAAGAAGAGCTGGTGATCAGCGTCTCTCAGGGACAAAAAGATAAGTGACACGGATTTCACTTAAACGGCTACTTTGATGACATCCCGATTAATCTCGAAATTTCTTGGCAAAAAACTGAAGAAATGAATTTGAGTTTGTCTGGGTGAAATGATCTGTCTCTGCCATCTAGTGGTGAATAAGCACCACTACCGATAGAGGAGGCAGAAGTGCTGCTGTCTTTTTCTGATGACTCAGTCTTTTTGTTGTTATCAGAAAAGCCAGTTTTACTTTGGTGTGTGTGTGTGCGCGCGCGCGTGCGTGTGTGTGCGTGCGCGCGCGTTATAGTTCGAACTGAATGAACAATGGGGATAAGTGGAAAAAATCCGAGGAGACGTTGAAGGAAGCAGTTACCATGACAACGGTACACACGGCACACCTAGCTAACTTCTAGAGCTGGTAAGTTGCTCCGTTTGAGTCTGTGAATGGCAATAATGCAGCAGGGTTCGCTTCATAATACCACAGCCATGTTTCATACTGTCTGTTTTATTATATCCTGCTCATTTATCTCTCAATTAAACCGTAAGGTGCACTAATGTTTAGCTAGTGCTTTAGCTCGTTTAGCTGTTTGTACAGTTTCATTTAAAATAATATTAATGTCATTTTTGCCTAAATTAGTAAACAGTTTCGACGTTACGCGTACATCTGACATTTTGATGTGAGCTAAGAGGAATAAAAGTAATAAATAAATAAATAAATAAATAAATAAATAAGCTGACGTCATGCGCTGCCCAGAATGCATCACGAGAGCATCCGTCAGATCGTCAAAGTTCATCTGAGAAAATTTATGGAAAATAATTATTTAGAGGAATGTTTGATAAAATTAACATGAATATGGAAATATTGCGTTGAACATTAGTAATGGCATTGATGCGTAATATATATGATACAGGAAGTTATATCTCCAACAAATCAACAGTTAATTATATAAATATGTAGTTAGCTTTTTCTAAAGGACATCTTGTGTGGATTCCAACTTTTATTTACAATTAGCAGAGAGGCAGCAAAAACGTGCAGGGTAGTGGTCCACAGCATCACTTCAGTCGTTATAGCTGCATTGTTTATGGTCCTCCTGAATATACTTCAAGCATGTCAGCTGCAGTGGATGTAGAAGTCATAGATGTTTTATAGGTAGAATTTAAGAGATGTTGTGTTTCTTCATAAATACTGTTAATAAATATTTGCATCAGATGATCATTGATGATGACTTTGTGATGCTTTATTTAACCCACGTTCGTCCTGGTAGGAAGGGATTTGTTGGGACCGCTGTGATTTTGTTTCATTAAGTCATATTCTGAGCAAACAGCTGCGTTTTCTTTGTTCCACAACTGGACCTTCTTAAATCACATTTGTAGTTGTCATTTTGATCTGTTGCCAAATATCAGACCGATTTATAACATATCAGGACTTGTAGAGTGACTGTTGTGTTTCAGTCACCTGCTCCTGTGATCTGAGCTGGTGGAGCTTCTGAGGCAGAGAGCGATGTTGTCAGCATGCTTTTGTCATGTCAAGCTTCTCTCGCTCACATAAGCACACGTGCCACAACCCTTATTGATATCCGATTAATCTGCATGCTTGTAAACATGTTCTTCAGACAGCTTCATGGTTTCAGACACAAATACTCTACAGAAATCTAGAAAGATAACTTTTAAAATCTTCTTTTTATTCACGTGTAGAAATAAGGAGGTTTAAAGTGTCAAACAGCAGTGAAAAGGTGGGCGTGTGTTGGTTTGATCGCTGCTGCGTTTACTAAAGAAACTTTCTTGTCTGTGACAAAATTCATGTCATGTTTGCAGAAACAAAATTAGATTTTGCTCAGTTAAAGTCTTGCGTCTTTCCTCTCTTATGCTCAGGAGTTGCGTAAATTCCTGAAGCTGCCAGTAGAAGAAAAGACAGCCCACGCTTCAAGAGTGATGGCCACGCTGGAGAAGGAGCTGGTGGGAGGACCCGTGGAGGGGGAGGAGAGGGAGGAGGGAAATGACAAGAAGATTTCAAAGCAAATCAAGAGTAAAACAGCTCTCCCTGCTATAACACCAGACACATATGAGCTGAAATTTCCTATGATGAAAAGAGGTAAAGGAGGAGGACGGGTAGAGAAGTTCATGTTATAAAAGGTTATAAGTATGCAGCAGTCAGATCATCACATGTTAACTCTTATTTGTGTTCGGTCTGCAGGAAAAATCACAAAGAAAAGCAAACATGACTTAATCGTCATGGAACGACAAAAAGCAGTCTTGGAGGTGAATTAATTCAAAACAAAGACATACAAAGCCAGTCAGATTTTCTGGTTTAAAGGCGCAATATGTAAGAATGGCATCTTGTGGTCAAATGTGGTTTCTGCAGTCCATTTTCCTGGTGGGATGATTGTACCAAAGGAGTAAAATGTCCATCCCTTAATTGGAAGGCTGCAGGTTTGAGCCCCACGCAGTTTGTCAATGTTGTTGTGTTGTTGGGCAAGACACTTAAACCACCGTGCCTGCTTGTGATGTTTGGAGGGACTGAGGGCGCCTGTGCATGGCAGCTTCGAATGTCAGTGCCTCTAGGGCAGCTGTGGCTACAATGTAGTTCATCACCACCAGGGTGTGAATGGGTGAATGACTGTGTTGTAAAGCACCTTGGGGTGGGGTGGTGGTGGAGGTGTGTGTGTGTGTGTGTGGGGGGGGGGGGGGGTCCAGTACTCTAGAACACGTGTCAGACACAAGGAGCATTTTTATGTGGCCCGCGAGATAATTATCAAAAATATATTAAAACTGACCCGCTGGCCGATTTTACCGCAAAGACTACAACTCCCATAATGCTTTGCAGCGTCAGCGCGGAGCCGAAGCGCCCCCTCCTTTGTGTTTTTTCCAGCGTCTGCTCCCGGTGTCTGCAGCTCCGCTGTCTCGGACAAACTACACTCCTCTCACTCAGCGCCGAGTTCACTCAGCTGTTTTCTGACGTTGAAGCCCAGAAACTGAGATTTAAACCGCTCAGTAATGTGTTCACGACTGAAAGAGAAAGTTTTCCAGCTAACTTCCAGACAGAGCTGATTTAACTCCAGCGAGCAGCGACACGCTCAAACCAGCACGGCTCTGTGGCTGTGTGAGAATGTAGAGCAGCCAGAAGGTCTGAAAGGTGAAAGAATTGGAGGCAAACTGCAGCACAGGGACATTTTTCCTTGGGAGCCAAAATGCTCCCCAGGCTTTTATTTCATTGCTTTCTTTTTACAGATCAAAAACCCAACCCCAAGTCTCCACCTGGCTTCCTTTAAATACCCCAGAAAATTACGTCTGCAAAACAATCAGCCCCAATCACCAGTGCTTCAACATTAAACCCAAAAGAAAATAAACATCCAAATCCTCCCGAACATCCTGTTGCTGTTTTTATTTTTCCTCCCCGACACACAACAACGTGGTCAAGCTGCTCAGACATGTTCAGCAGCACAAACCTATGTGAGCACCTGTTGTCATCTAATGTTGTCATTGTTGCGATGAAGATGAACAAAACAACAGGACTCTCCTCCTCAGCTCAGATCAAGCTGCCATGTTGTGGGGCAAGAGTCTAACCCAGGACATGCAGAATCAGAGTCAGATTGTATAAAAAATAATAATATTTATTGACGAAAAGGTGAACTAAGGGCGCACTGGATAATCGGGAAGCAGCGTCTAGAGGGAAGAGTAGCAGAGGTGAGTATGGGAGTTGTAGGATGGCAGGGGAATTGCTGGCTGAGGGACTTACGATAGTCGAGAAGCGTGTGGGAGGGGTGAGCCGGGGTAAGTCCAGGTAATGTTTGTAGAGCGGTAGAGGTGAATGAGGAATGGGATCCGGACCGGTGTGGTTCTGGAGAGGGAGCGAGAGGTGGAGGAGATCGGGTCGGCACTTGGAGGAGGGTGAACCAGGAAGCGAACCAGATAAAAATCCAAAACGGTGTCGGGGAAAACTCTGATGATTATCCAGACCTGAGGTGGGGTAAAATCCAAAAATAGAATTAATCCAAGTCACGAGAGAAAAACACGAGAGAACAAGAGCAGAGATAAGTGAGGGCTAGAGACTACCAGTCAGCAGTTAATCATCCGGCGTCGAGTCTTCTTCTTCTTCTGGTGTTTCATTGGCGGTTGGCAAACAACGAATGGTGCATTACCGCCACCAACTAGTGTGGAGTGTGGTCTGGAACAGCGCTCATAAAACAAAATTTTCATTGAAATCTGCCCAAAAATTTTGTGAAATATTTTACTAACAGACAAACACATAGATGCACATAATCACTCACCTTAATTACAAATCAGTGTCAAATACTCAAAATAACAATGAATGAAGGACTTTATTTGATTATTATTGTGAATGATTACAAAGAAAATATAATTTGCATCAGTCGTTACCTTCTCCTGAAGGAAATTAAAATTTAAAGATGAGCAATCATAAGCTTGTTTGCAAAAGAAGACAAATTTAGCAGATTTACTCAGTAAACTCCTCACAGGCATTAATCCTACCAGTTTGATGTTGACTTTTAGGGAGAGACAGAGAGAAAATCACCTTCATGCCAAGATGCAAACCTACTTTTGTCTGTTGCTCCTCGGTTCCTCAGCTGTCTCTGATGACGAAGAGGTCTGACATCATGAAAATGGACAAGGCCCTCGCAAAAGAGGAGAGGATGCTGAAAGTGCTAGAAAGGACCATTGAGAGTGAAAACCAGAAGTTTGAAGAGTTTCTCAAAGAGAATGAGAGGAAGTCTGTGGAAGCCAGAACACTGTAAGCCCCCGGGCGTGAAATCGTGTTTCATTTTCTCAGCAAACAAAGTGATGCTCTCTTTTTGGCTGCTACTGAACATATTCTGGTCAAATGATGTTCCAGTTCTGAGCGAGAAGAAAAGTCCAAACGGGAGAAGAACCTCCAGATGAAGAAGCTAGCTGCTGAAATAGGCTCCATAAAGAGGTAGTATTCTGATGTCCCCACTGAGAGGATTTTCCTTGAAGTGGATTTGAGAAACACACTACTAACAAATGTCTGTTGTGCGTTTGTTTTGGAAGTGAAATTGCCAATTTTGAAGAAATCCTGATAGACTATAAGAGATACCAAGAGTTCCTCTTCAAGATTTCTCCTCCAGAGTGGCAGGAGGAGCAGAGAGCCAAGGCATGGAAGGTTAAAGACCAGATCCAGGAGCTTCACGAGGCGGATACCAGGAACAGTGAGTGTTTCCTTAAAGACATGTTAACCTGGTCACACAAGTACACCACCCTGGCCAGTGTCGGTACCAGATCGGCTCGGGGTCCTGCGTCTGCTGATGACGTCACAATAGATGATTGGCTGAACGTTAGCCTTTCGGAAGTTACGATGCCACGTTCGTAAACGTTACACGTTGACAATGAAGATTTTGATTGGTCAGAACGAATTTACGGTTGTAGTCTTAGCAGTTGTAGTCCTGTAGTCTAAAAATCAACACTTTATGGAGAAAATGTTTTTATTTCCAAATGAAATGCAAAATAAAAGCAAAGATATCAACTGATAAACGCTGACCCTCAAAAGCTCTTGATTTTGATGAAACGGGGCTAAATAAAATATGAGAACTTTATTGAAAAGACAGCAAGCAACATAATGAATGAATGAATGTTTTTACATAACAGCTAAGGAACTATACGGACAAATTCCACATTAATACAAACAGAAATGGCTTCACATATAAGGACTGTTGTGTTTTTTAGCAGTCTGATGTTGTTTTATGTAGTTTCCCATTCTTTACAAAACAAAGATAAAATTATGTTTTATTAACAATTTCCAATTATAAAGCAAACATTTAGGTGGTAACAAACAAGAATTTATCAACCAAACTGCTGATGTCTTTCCAAAACGTATGTGTGAAAGCCGAGCGCCGTAATGCGACGTTGTCACGGTGTAGGAGGTGGAGACGGCGGACCATGTGTGGATGAGCTGAGCAGGAGGTAAAAATGCAGGCTTCAGTAAAAGTAAAAATGGTTTAATGGCAGGATGGGATGAACAGGAACACCAACAAACAACAACAATGAACTGACAAAGGACAGGGACAAAACAGGTGGTATAAATACAGAGGGCTAATTAGGGAAACATGGGCAGGTAAACGAGGGACAGGTGAGAACAATAAGGGTAATCATGGCAGGAGAGGAACACAGTCAGGCGGGCAGGGGCAGATCGTGATAGTACCCC
This sequence comes from Nothobranchius furzeri, assembly GCF_043380555.1. Taxonomy (NCBI): domain Eukaryota; kingdom Metazoa; phylum Chordata; class Actinopteri; order Cyprinodontiformes; family Nothobranchiidae; genus Nothobranchius; species Nothobranchius furzeri. The sequence goes on along the minus strand of NC_091741.1, from coordinate 28,625,882 downwards.
CCCCCCCCCCCCCCCCCCCCGCCAGACGCCCATAAGGCCACACGACAGAGGAGACAGGGACTCGAAGACTGGACAGGAGACGGGGACTCGAAGACTGGACTTGACTGGAACGGGACTTGACTTGACTTGACTGGAACGGGACTTGACTTGACTTGACTGGAACGGGACTTGACTTGACTAGACTGGAACGGGACTTGACTTGACTTGACTGGAACGGGACTTGACTTGACTTGACTGGAACGGGACTTGACTTGACTAGACTGGAACGGGACTTGACTTGACTTGACTGGAACGGGACTTGACTTGACTTGACTGGAACGGGACTTGACTTGACTTGACTGGAACGGGACTTGACTTGACTAGACTGGAACGGGACTTGACTTGACTTGACTGGAACGGGACTTGACTTGACTTGACTGGAACGGGACTTGACTTGACTGGAACGGGACTTGACTTGACTGGAACGGGACTTGACTTGACTGGAACGGGACTTGACTTGACTGGAACGGGACTTGACTGGAACGGGACTTGACTTGACTGGAACGGGACTTGACTGGAACGGGACTTGACTGGAACGGGACTTGACTTGACTGGAACGGGACTTGACTTGACTGGAACGGGACTTGACTTGACTGGAACGGGACTTGACTTGACTGGAACGGGACTTGACTTGACTGGAACGGGACTTGACTTGACTGGAACGTGAAGACTTGACTGGACATGAAGAGGCGTGGAACCCAGGCAGAGAACTGCAGGAGCAGGCGTGGGACCCAGGCAGAGCACTGCAGGAGCAGGCGTGGGACCTAGCAGAGGCTGCAGCAGCATGAGACCTGCAGGCATAGGCCCCACAGCGTGGACCAGGAAGTGGACAATCTGCAGAAGCGACGCCAGAAGACCAGGATCGGCGGCAGGCACTCGACAGCCGGTCAGAGCAGGTGCACGGCATGATTAGCTGGATCTCAGGAAGAGGCTTGGGTGCAGAGAAGCAGGAGAAGAGCGGGGAGACCAGCCCTACCACCCCGGAGAACGATGGCGTGCATAGGGGGTATAACTCCCTCAAAGCTCCAGGATCCGCGGCTTCCATGACAAAACGGGACGGGGGCAGAAAGCAGGAGAGGAGAAGGGCTCGACCACCACAGGAAACGAACTGGATGCGCCGAAACCCACCCAGAGGCTTGACCACCCCGGAGAACAGGTAGGATGCGCCAACACCCTGGGCCAGAATCTCCTTCTGCTAAAGGAGAAAAAGTAAAAAAATAAATCCTCCAGAGAGCAGGTGTTAGCTCACCACAGGTCCCGGTTTGGTCAGTTCATTCTGTCACGGTGTAGGAAGTGGAGACGGCGGACCATGTGTGGATGAGCTGAGCAGGAGGTAAAAATGCAGGCTTCAGTAAAAGTAAAAATGGTTTAATGGCAGGATGGGATGAACAGGAACACCAACAAACAACAACAATGAACTGACAAAGGACAGGGACAAAACAGGTGGTATAAATACAGAGGGCTAATTAGGGAAACATGGGCAGGTAAACGAGGGACAGGTGAGAACAATAAGGGTAATCATGGTAGGAGAGGAACACAGTCAGGCGGGCAGGGGCAGATCGTGACAGACGTCATCCGTAGGCGCAGGACCCCGAGCAGATCTGGTACCGACACCGGAGCTGAGAGTTAGAAAGGTTTCATTCTGATTGTTTGTTTTGTTGCTGCTTGCACAGGTTTGGAAGGAAAGGCGTCCAGCTCAGAGAGACATTCCCCCTCCGGCAGAGAGACCAGGTTGGGTTAACCCTAACCCTAACCCGAACTGAGCACAGACACAAACAGACATGGTTTTAATGCAGAGTTCACTGTCCATCAACTCATGGTATAATGCTGCTCTTCTCTGTGTAAAGCTCCCACAGACGTTTATAGGTATGACAGATCGCTGGTGATCAGAAGCGTACTTTCAATGGTAAAAGTTATCATTAGCATGAATTAGGGCTGGGCGATGTGGCCTAATATCAGTATCACCATATATGGAGGATTTCACCTCGATAACGATAAATGGACGATGTCACTAGATGGGGCTGTCACGTGTATTACGGTGAGTCACGTTTTTACGTGGCTCAAGGTGGTACAGCTTTAAAGAGACATGAAAGTTGCCAACCTACACACATCTTTTTGTTTTTTATCATCAAATGTATTGACATGGGAAAAGTTATCTCAATAAGTCAGAAATTTCGACAACGATAAATTTTCCATTTATTGCCCAGCCCTAGTATGAATCCAGTGGAGAGACACGCAAAATATGTGGGGGTGCTGATGGGATTCACTGCCCCCTGCTGGGCATTATTATATAAAGTGACAATAATAAATTTAGGGGAAAAAAACCTTTGGTTTGGAAAATCAAGTCATCGCTGTTCATGAACTTTATCTTTAAATATGTAGAAACTTAACTGACTTGTTGTGATTTAAACACCAAAAAGGTTATGATGCGTTTTTCTTTGCTGTTGTATTCAGACTCATTTTGTTTTCACAGAACCTGATCCATAGTTGTATAACAAACTCCTGCAGAATCATGAGAGTCTGACTTGATTTCATCGTGTTTTCCAGAGAGAAGAATCCCACACTGGATTTTGACACCTCAGAGGTCAGTTTTCTCAGACTCAAACCTCCTGTTTTAACTCACTCTGAGTATTCATCGGCCGTCCTCCTGTTGAATTATTTTATCCACCTCTTTATAGGATGAAGCAGAACTTTACTTCACTGATCCACAGCAGCTGCTGGATCTGATCACAGAGCTGACGGATCAAAGCTTGTTTCTCATTCAGAACACGGCGCGGGTGGAGGATGTGCTGAAGCAGCTGCAGCAGTCCATCGAGACGACCAGGAGGGAGATGTAAGGCCCTGGTCATTGGTCTGGTCTAGCTCTACTTACACCGATACTGTTTGAATATTGTTTTAACTACACTCCTCTTCATCACACACTGTGTGAAGTGACAGAGAGGAGGAGCAGATCACACTGAAGATCAATGAGGCGAAGAAAAGACTCGACAAGGAGAAAGAGAAGAGCTCAGAGCTGAAGCAGCAGGTTCAGCTCGTCCAATCACTGAGCTCAAAAGATGAAGTAAGAATGTTTTAAAGTAGCTGTCTTCAACACGCACTAACACCATATTGGAGCAGGCGGAGGGAGACTAGGGGTCGTAGCACACCTCTGTTGTCGCTTGGCCTCCTGGGGCTGGAGGCTAGGAGGGAGATCCGGTCGTCTGGTTGGGGTCTGGGGTGGTGGGTTGCTGTGCTCAGCGTTGGGCGGGGGAGCCTGCTCATCAGCACCCCAGCAGAGAGGGTCGAACTCTGGGAACCGGTGATGGTTGTACCCAGTGTGCAGCAGTACCGGGACCAGAGTGAATAGGGTGTGCATGGTGTCCGGCGTTGTGAGACTGCTGTCAGATCTCTTTGCTACTCGGGGTTGCTTCTCCGGAGGTTTGTCAAATCCAACAACGGAGTAGGATGCAGGTGTTCCTCTCCGGGTTTTCACAATAAAATGAAGATAATGCACAAATAAAGTTTGTGGTGGTTTTCAAGTTAAGAGTTTTCAGTCACATCCTTCTGGGTTCCTCATTTCTGGGGAGGAGGTGAAAACGTGCCGATCCTCGTAGCCTCACGCTGTGTCACTCTGGAGGTGCATGTTCTAAATATCGCTCTTGTAGCTACAAATGTCGTTTTCTCTGGTTGTTAGTACAAACGCGATCAGCACAGCATCCTTCCTGAGCTGCCTGAGTACATTTTTCTATGGTAAATATTTTTTATCCTCTTCAAATGTTCAAAAAAACTGCTACTAGCTACAAAACCTCACAATACAAACCGATGGGCGTGCGCCACTTCCAGTATCTCACCAGCTGACCAGTTGAGTTGACTGTATCAGCGTATCTCCGTGAGGCTTCTCCAAAATAAGATGGATACATGTTTTTCTTGATCTGCTCCACACAGTTAAAACCTGCTCTTACACATCAAAACTACCACCGCTTTGCTTTTTCTGTCTTCAGTTTAGCCCATCTCCCTTTCCAGCTGTCTGATGTGGTCGTCGACGTTACCTGGCTTTGGAAAAGGGATAAAAAGTCCTCTCCGACATCCGATCTGGGTATCTGGAGTCCGATTAGCACCTCCCCCAGCAGCAGAGCTTGGTTTCTTGCTTTTTTAAAATCTTTAGAAGACGAAAAGACAACTTTAGCCGGACTGAAGCAACTCAGACCCACAGTAAACGATAATAAATCTGGGCTCGCTTGTGTGACCCTGCATACCAAAGTGCTTTGCGTCGTTATGTTACAATCTGTGTTTAGCTACTGTAGGAAACCCTTTATGGTGACCACAAAGTAAAAGTCCTGCTTTGATGCTAGTCAAAAACGAAGGCAACATTGAATGGACTTTAAAAAGTGAATAAAACACATTTAAACTTGACTAAATTTCTCACCAAACAGCTGGTCCCAGTTTATAAACAGGGGCGCCCCCAGAAAACTTTGACAGGGGTGGCCAGATGAGGCCAAATAAAAATGTTTCCAACGTCAAACCAAATTGCTCCTTGTGGTAACTCTGGGATAGTGTGACGATGCGTTGCATTGTTCCTTTATTATTTTTTCTTTCTTTTTTATTAAAAACAATCTGTTTCTGTGACGGACCCGAGACCAGACCAGGGTATCCTGCACGGCTGCTCTCTGTGGACAGGGTTACTGGTTGTTTTTGAATGTCTCGCTGCAGTTTTAGTCGTTTTGGCTGAAGGCTTCAACCAGATCGCAGATTCCTTAAAGAGCAAGTCACCCCCAAATCAGCTTTGTTTTCTGATAAACTATATCTAATCGTGCTGCAGACACGTGTCGTCAATAGTTTAGCACTTTAGTGCTTTTTAGTTGACTTTTCATTTCCTGCCTAAAACTGTCAGTGTTGTGCCGTTGTCAGGTAAAAACTCTGCACTGCATTTGAATTTAAATCTGCCATCGCCATTGGCTAAGAGGTACCCTAGAATGTTAGCTGGTACCATATGATGTCACAATGTTGTTGTGAGCCTGTGTGTGTGTGTGTGTGTGTGTGTGTGTATTTGCTAGCGGCTCCGCCCTCTCGGTCTGCCAGGCAACGGCATTTGTTGCATTTTTCAAACAGGAAGTGGGAGTGGAGTAAGAATCTGGTAGGGGGTGACTTGCTCTTTAAATAATATGGCATAATATAAGACATTCCATTAGGAAATGGTAGACGTTAGGGATGAAAATCCTTTTAACAAGAGTGTCTCTTTCACAGCAATAACTGATTTCTAAGAAAGTAAAAACAAAAAATCTCATTTTTAGAGTTTTCAGTAAAAAAAACAAATCTGCAGAGGGGGAAGGCAAATTTGCTTCTCTACAAATCTTAAAACTAGCAAATAAACTTAAAATTTGATTATTTAGCTAGTTTTAAGATTTCTATAGCCGAGCAAGTTTTGCTTACCCCATTGGCAGATTTTTATTCTTGACACAAAACAAGGACTTTTTGAGCATGATTTAATCCTTTAGAACCCAGCTCCTTCTGAATTGGAAAACAGATCGGAATAAATGCATCAAAATGTAAAAAAATTTTCAATTAAATAAAGAAGTAGAATAATTTTCAATATAGGTGTGGATAGAATGTCACTTGGGGTTTTCAAACTTGAATATTTGACTCAAGAAGCTATTTTGCAGATGTTTGAAATGGGTTGTGACACCATTGTCACCGCGGGTCCTTAAGGGTTAAGAGAGAGCAGAAGAAGAAAACAATAATTAATGCTCTGAATCGATAAATACGTTCCTGATTTAAAAGCAGGATGTTATATATGACAGCAGTTACATTAAAATAATGAAATAATGAGTGTTATTATTGAATCTCTTGGTCTGATTTGGTCTTACAGGATGCAATGCTGGAAGCTCTCAGTGAGAAAGTGGCAGAAGTGCATCGCAGCTGTGTCGACGACAGGGTGACCAACCTCAGCACCCTGGAGAGGGTGGTCGGCATCGAGAACCGCGTGTTGTCCCTGCTGCAGAGTCTGGAGGACGTCCCTCAAGACAGACTGGACATGATCAAGAAGGTCAAGGACAGTGAGAAGAGGAGCAGGTATCGCATCCTGGGTTAGGGTTAGCCCAACGTTTTTATTTAAGCATAACAACAAATGATTGTGTTTTTCTTCCAAAATGGTGCTGCAGACAACGTGAAGAAAAGCTGAGAGAGCAGAAAGAGAAACAACAAGAAAGAATGAAGAAGTACCTGGAGAGATCCTTGGCTGACTCAAAGAAAATAGTACGTAAGCTCTTATCTGAAATGTGTTTGACCTCCAGTGAAGTTTCATCAGCAACATCGTGACTCTGTTTAGAATTAAATCCTTCTTCTGTGGGCCACATGTGTTTAGGTTGATACTGGAGCAAATTTGCCGAGATATGTCTGTTTTATTTCTGTTTACAATATTTTATAGACAAGAGCAGGTTTCCAACATTAAACTTTGAATATTTTCTTTCAGAGTGGGAGAAAACTCATGCCCAGATGTTTCCCTGTAGCTCAGAAAGTCAAAGTAACCACTGAGGACAGCACAGCTGCTGAGGAGGACATCCAGGAATATCTCTTTGGCTCTGAAGACACGTCATGAAAAAACAAAGGAAATAATTGTTTTCATGTTTCAAAATAAAAGTTGCCGTGTTGCAAAAGCTGTTTTTGTTTCTGGAAAACGTACATAAATAACTCCATCCATCTGCCATCGATGCCCGCTTACTCTTACTGGGTCGCAGGGTGCCTGTGGCGCCGAGGCACTTGTCAGAATGACCCTCATGCGCTCCGGAGGAAAAGTAATACTGAGGAGGCCGTTGTCCAGTGCAGACCCAAGTGTACTTTATTTACATTTAACAAAATTAAAATCTAGGCAGCACAAATCCATGCCTGCCGCTCCATCCAACACTCAACTCTCTCCAACAAACACAGAGCTGTATTTATAACAGGTGTGCCTAATTGGATTAATCCTAAAACTCAGACACAGGTAAATACAAAAATACAATCTTTCAATACTCTTAAATTATACTTAAATCATCATCTCTAAGATCTCATTAAATAATTACAATACAAAAATAGAAACATCCTTGATCAATCCTAAAAACATTCAGTGAAACTAATCTGCATTCCTGGAGCAATTTCACAGGTCACCCCTCCCATTCCTACTGAATGGAATGCTCCAGAACCTTCTTTAGGTGCTCCAGCTCCCCGGGGACTCTTTTAGCTGGAACACTTGCAGAAGCACAAGGGAAACAGGTAAGTACAAACATTCAATCATTTATTTACCACTTTAAATCTTCTATATTCATACTAACTCTTCTTACAGGTCCAAACGCTTCCCCCTTTCAAATAAACATTAAAACAATCATTGAGTCTGGTTTCATTTATCCTTCAATCATAGAAAAACCTGTGTAATGGACTTGCTACATTACAGTGCCTACACTGCAAAAAATGATTTTTGGATGGACCCCAAAGGTACCGAAGTCCGCAGGAGAAACCGCACTACAACCAGGCCGGTCTCAAGATGTCTCCAGGTCATCACAGTTGTTTGTGTCTAAGGAATAACTCTATAGGAGTTGAAGTTGGTTCAGTTTTGTTCTGACGGGACCGGTTGCGGTCAGCTGTAGCAAGAAAAAGGTTTTTGACAGCTTGTCAAAGATGCGATGGGAGCAGAGTTTCCCTCCGATGGCCAGTCAGAGTTGGCTCAACAAAATCACTCAGGAAGTGATGCTGTTTTAAATCATGGCCATATCTTGGTTTATTGATAAATCAGAACTTGCCCTGTAAAGGGGTTTTGCCAACAAACTCAGATACGCACCTCCCTCACATGTGAAGATGCTGATTTGTGGATAAGAAAATATCTATGTGCAGTGACGTTGATTATAACTTGCATGACTGAGATATAGTGCATGTGTCTGGTCCAGTCAGTGTGCTGATTAAATATATGGGTCATATATTTCATTTCATCCTTGTCAAACCAAACATTACTGATCATAACATCAAAATGTTTCATTGCAATATTAAAATTCATTTCAACTTCATTGAATTAAGCACAGATTATTCAAACATCAATATTACTATTCATGTAACAATTGTTCATTCAACCATATTATTATTCAATGATTATTTAACTTATGAGTTGTAAAAGTTATTTTTTCATGAGAGTGTGCAATCCTGCGGTCTTATCAAAAGAAGGCTTTGTTTGGGAACGTAGGCTGACATCTTGTTCCCCCTGAAATGTCAACAAGGGCTGCAGAATCTTCTGGGCTTTAGAAGACAGGATAGAAACTCCACTCAGAGAGCGGGATTAGGTCTGTAGGTGACCGGACATTGTGTCGGTCAATATGTAGGTGAAAACTGACCATTTCTGGACATTACATATATAAATAGAAAAAAGTAGGGGTCCCAGAATGAAACCCTGCAGGACTCCCCAGGGCAGATGTAAGAAGGCAGAGGAACATCCACCCATCCTCACACAAACCGACCTGTCCTAGAGATATGATCTAAACCCGCTCAAGGCCAGAACAGAAAACCCTGCATAATGCTCTAGACAATGGAGAAGCATTTCATGGTCCACGGCATCAAAAGCTGCCATAAGATCCAACAGGACCAGCAGTGCTGGACTGCCCCCATCAATTGCTAAAACAATGTTGTAAGTACCTTTATCAGTGTGGTCTCAGTACTGTGCAATGTTTTAAAGATTGACTGAAAGGTTTCTAAAACATGGAATTCGGTTAAAAAGTTCATTAGTGGACTATAGACACATTTTTCATGCACCTTGCTCAGAAAAGGGAGCTTAGAAATTGGCCAGATAGCTGGCAGTAAAACATCAAACCCCCATATATATATATATATATATATATATATATATATATATATATATATATATATATATATATATATATATATAATTTTTTTTCCTTCTATAAAAGCTGAGACGACCGCTGTCCAGGGTGATGTTTTCCATTTATTTTATTTGTACAAACGGCCAGCAGGTGGTGCTGTTTCCCTCAGTCGTTTTCTGACAGTCACCAGAGAAGAAGAATGCGGAAGCGCTTGGAGCAGCGATGTCGCCTGCTGTGATGCTCCAGCAGTTGCCAGTAGACTTCCAGCTCAGCGGTTAGACAGAAGTAAAACCTGACAATGTGATGGGTAACTGCTGGGCGTACTGTGTGCGGCTGTTTAGGGGCGAAGCCAACCGGATCCAGAGAGGAAGCGGGTAGGTGTTTTAAAGCGTTAGCCTCGGCGAGCTAACTCAAATTCAATTCAGAGATACTTTATTATTAATCCCAGAGGGAAATTAGAAACAAGGTCCGATCCGGTGGGTTCCGTTACTGAAACCGTAGCTAACCGTTGGATTAGCCGGTAACTGAGAACTCACTTGTCCGTGAAGGTTTCTGAGACGTTTATCTGCTGGTATTGATGCTCCAACACGGAGTCTGAGTACGGTTGACCCGGCAGTCCAGACCCCACCCCTGCTACTGTTGACAGCTAGGTGTAATTCAATTAAAACAGGCCGGCGTAGAACTTTAAAGAGTTCATTTGACAGTAATTATTGGCTTGTTGGTGAACCCGTCTTACATATGGTTATCAAGAGTTCGTTTTCTGGTTATTTCTGGTTATTTTGTTATCAAACCTCTTGTAAATAATTGATGGATTCACCCTCTGCTTTGTCCAGATAAGAGAGGGATTTGTTTTCTTTTTTCCAGCTTTCTTCATTTTACAATAGTCTCACCTGTACTATTATAGCTCCACTGGCAAATGGAAACATACCATAAACACTGCAGATATTAGATACTGTATATATGATAGTTATCAAGGTTTAATCTTAAGAGTTGTCTGTGTGCTTCATCCATGATTCAGTGCAGTTCTTTGCATTATTGCTATTGCACACACAGGTAATGTGATGACTGTCTTAGTAGATGTTGCTTGCAGCAATCGCAGCTTTATTAAAGTTTTATCTTTAATTGGGGACGAAATGAGCAAAGTAGCAAACATATTGGTTGGTGTGTAGCAAACAGTTTTTTTGTTTCGGTTAAAAGTACCCCCATCAAAGTGACACCACCCAGTAAGAGAGCAGTAGGTTTAAACTAAAGCTGCAAAGGCAGGTCTGCCATGATAAACTCATGTTTTCCACACCCACCTTGTTCTCTTCTGTCACCACACATGATTGTTGATGTTTACAACACTTCTTTCCATGGAGCTGAAATATCACTCGTGTTATCCAGTGTTGCAGTAAATAACCCTGTCTGGTTGTTATTAAATACACCGTTAAAAGGCTGCAGTGACTTACTGTTTATGAATTGATCAGTATTTTTGATTATTCCTCATGAAGTTGTCAAGTTGAACAAACTCGTAACACTAGGCAGGTAGGAGATGAGTGCATCTGTGCTCCATTGATAAGCCTGTGACTATGATCCCTGGTAGTAAATTAAATTAAGGATAAAGAAAAATATCATTCGGTGTTTTCACAGAGAAAACAATTTGTGTTGTTTTGGTTTAAAGATCAGGTTCACTGAGAAACCAGTTTTTACTTATTGTTCTTGAAAATGGTCACTCTGGGAACAAAATGAAAAATATATATATATTGGTTGATGTGTAGCAAACTGTTTTTTTGTCTCGGTTAGAAGTACCCCCATCAAATTGACACCACCATCAAAGTGGTATGGGGCAACGGTGGCACAGGAGTTAAGTGCTCGCCCCTTAAGCGGAAGGTTGCAGGTTCGAGCCCCGCTCAGTCTGTCGCTGTCGTTGTGTCCTTGGGCAAGACACTTAGCCCACGTTGTCTGCTGGTGGTGGTCGGAGGGACCGGTGGCACCAGTGCTCGGCAGCCTCGCCTCTGTCAGTGCGCCCCAGGGCAGCTGTGGCTACATCGTAGCTCATCACCACCAGTGTGTGAATGGGTGAATGACTGATTGTGTTGTAAAGCGCCTTGGGGGGTTCCAGGACTCTAGAAGGCGCTATATCAAATACAGGCCATTTACCATTTTACCATTTACTCTGAGTTTTTCATGCAGGCTGGACATGAAAATAGTCTCCTACACCTATCTCCTGCATTAACTTCTGATAGAAAATAGACGACGAAACTCTAGTATTAGAAAGTCCTGACAGATCTATGTCACATGGTCCCTTAACATTCACAGACTCACCCATCTTCACTCACGACGGGGAAGGCTGTTGTTGGTTTAGCGTCCAGGAAACAGAAGAGAACATCTCGGCTAGTAGAAGCTAACAGTTAGCATTAGCAACTCCACCACATAGCAGAACTCCTCCAGGATTGTGTTATTTGTGGAGATAAATCATCAACGAGTCAATGGTAGAGTCACATTGCTGTTAGCCAATCAGAGGAGAGATGTCCAAATATCAGGAAGTAAGCTCTAAATCCTGCCGTCTGGAGCTACTTTCTCCAGCTGATTTCTCATCAGATGGGCACACCAGAGCTTTCCTCCTAGAGAGACCACTGCAGGAGTATTCAAATAGGAGTAAAGTCAACCTTCCACTAGTTGTGGTTAGGGTTTATTCTTGTCCCTTGCTCCCTCACATAAACAGACCTCTAATAAAATGATCAGAGCTAATTCTGTACTCCTAGAGCTGCTTGACCTGCCTCTATCAGCCACCGGTGTCGTCTCTGCTGGGACAAAGTCTCCCGTTAGTCCAAACTACAGAGACTCTGGACGTTTTCATCTGTCGGACACATTGAGACAACAAAAAGTGCACAAACATGGACTCTAATGACTGCTCTTTGTCTTTAATGTGTTTATCAGCTGGAGTTTTAACCTCTGAAGTATCAAACAGACCCACGTGATGGGATGTCACAGCAGAGCTGTTAACTGAGCGTACTTCCTGTTGGGCTGGTCTTGTTACCTGTTAAATCAGCCAGTGTGATGCGGGATTAGGATTATCTCTGCGTGACCGTCAGCGCCGGATCCTGTTTTTGTGTTTAGAGTTGATTAGTGCAGCCATCGGTCCGTGTTTGAGTATCTCACATTATCTTTTTTTTTTTTTTTTATCTCCACAGGTCTAAATACTTCCGAAGCTCCACCACAGGGGAGCATTACACAATCGAGGTACGATTTGGACGTTTATTATTTTCTCCTTGAAATGATATTTTTTTGTTAATGTTTTTTTTTTATTTTGCAGTTTGAAAATCTGGTAGAAAGTGACGAGGTGAGTCTGACTGTGGAAAGCACTTGTTGTCCTGTAATTGCTGTGATGGTTCCGTCTCTCGGCGCCCGGTTTCATTATTATGGGTTAAAGCAGAATAATGCAGATCCCCCTGGGGACATTAGGACTGTGATCAGGTGGCGGGGCCTCTACCCTGTACACGTCTGTGCTGAGACTCAGAGTAGAGCTTGATTGGCTCCAGTATTCCAAAGCTGATGGCAGGAATGTTGTTTTTTCCAGGCTGAGAGTCCACAGCCCTGTCCAAGGTAAGACCTGAACTCCCACGACTAGAATAATCACGAGAAGCCTCCAGAGTGACGGGCCTTTTGCTTTTCTGTCATTAGACCCATCAGTGAGGATGAGCTGAACCACCTGAAGGACCACCGCTACGCAGCCATCTCAGACAGCCAGGTCCTCGTGGACCAGCAGCTACAAGCTGAGGTAAGGCCGAGCCTTTCTTCAGCATCTGGTCTCCTTTAGATTACCAGCTCTCCTTTATGTTCCCGACTTGTTTTGGCTTATTTTTAATTTGCTGCATTGGTTTTTTTGTTTTTTCTCTTTTGTAAAATTCTGTTTTGTGTTTGTTTGATGTTTATTTCTGCTCAGTTAGAGGCTCAAGAGGAGAGGTTGAGGCTAGAAGAGGAGGCTAGAAATGCCGCCCAGCGCGAGGCCGCCAGGCTGGCACGCGAGCGCAAACTGAAGGAGGTGAGGCAGCGCCGAGCGCTCCCTTCTGCCAGTTTCCCTTACCGCTTGACTAAAGCAGCTTCTCCTCTAACCTACTCTTCCTGTAGGTGGGCAACCTCAGCATCACAAGCTCTGTCTTTGGTGTTTGTACGACACATTTAGTGACTTATATGTTCTCTGTTTTAGTTTGTCCTTGTGAACCCAAGTCAGGAATCCGATTTAAGTTGACTAACTAAAACCACTCCTTAGCCTGGGCACAGTGGATTACTACCGACTGACAGTATTTATGTACTTTATTACAAAGCCGGAAGATTGGTCAATGTTCCAAAGTAGCTGTATGAGTCGGTGACCGAGTAATCAGACTACACAGATGGCTACCGCTTCCATTAGAAATGGTTCGATCTGAATAGCAACAGTCAGAAAAAAGAACTTTAAATAAGATTAAGAGAAAACACAAAGAAATGTGTGAACTTAGAAAGACTAGAAGCATTTTTAAATAGCAAAAATTCAAAACTCGGCCAAAAATCACAAATAAACCGGGTTCCCGCGTGGCCTGAAGTCCTAAAAGCATTGAATTTAAGAGTTTGGAAGTAATACCTTAAAAAGTCTTAAATTTTGGCCACTGGGTGTTAAAATGTGTGCTGTGTGTTAATTCTCTGTACTGTCTTTGTCCTCTAAAATTTCATTTGTCAAACACAATCATTTTTATTAAATAACGTAGCATAAATGAAGAGTACCGATAATTGAGAACGGAGCGCAGCCTCGGGTCATAATACTCCGAACAGCAGACGTCTTCAGCCCCCGCGCTGCTGCAGCGATACCAAACGGTGAACCTAGCACTGACCTCCAGCAGAGGAGACGCGCAGAAAATCTCAGCAGACCTGGCGCCTAAGGCTGGGTGCCACGACTCTGGACCTCTTTGAGCAGAAACGTTCGGTAGGTACCGATACCAGACAAAAAGGTATTGGTGTACCACCGTGCCACCGCGGGTCACATGACTGATCCAGAGTCCCGTTGTGAGTGGAGGAGACGCGTCTGCTTTCATCATCACTTCTCTGCAGTTCATGGGTGCATGCTGCTGAAGTAAGCAGCAGCTGAATGCAACACCAGCTAGAAGATTAGTGCCACGATATCAGGATTAGCAACAATAGCAAAGCACCCCGTCGTGCTGGGCGCCATCTTGAGACCTGAAGCATGGAAAGTAGGGATGTGAGTCTTAGAGCAACTCACGATTTGATTCCATTCCAATTCTCGGGGTGCCGATTCGATTCCGAATCGATTCTCAATTTAAATCGATTCACAATCAGTATTAAGAAAGAGTGTCGGCTCCAGGATGAACTACTTTGTTGTACAAGTTAGTTAAAGCTATGGGACATTTTTATTTGACTCTAAACTGGTCGTGCTCCAAAAATGCAGATTTACAAGGTAAACTAAAGTGATTCTAAAACTGTAAACAGAAACAATCTTTTGACCAAAAGGCAACATTTATTTTTCTTACCTTGTAAAATATAACACATCTGTAGTTACCTAACAGTAGCTTTGAAAGTAATACGGTCAAATACAGCGGTGTGAAAAACTGTTTGCCCCTTCCTGATTTCTTATTCTTTTGCATGTTTGTCACACAAATGTTTCTGATCATAAACACATTTAACCGTTAGTCAACGATAACACAAGTAAACACAAAATGCAGTTTTCAAATGATGGTTTTTATTATTCAGGGAGAGAACAAAATCCAAACCTACATTGCCCTGTGTGAAAAAGTAATTGCCCCCCATCCCCCCCCCCCCCCCCCCCCCGTTAAAAAATAACCCAACTGTGGTGTTTCACACCTGAGATCAATTTCTGTAGCCACCCCCAAGCCGGATTACTGCCACACCTGTTTCAGTCAAGAAATCACTTAAATGCAGTCCCATGCACGGTCCAATGTGGAGACCCCATCGTCTCTGTTCATGGTCCCACGTCCACGTCTCCTTATCTCGACAGCTTCTTTTATCCATCTTTTGTATTTCTGTTGTTCGGTGTTTATGATCCTTGTGTTGTCCCAGTCCATTATATGGTTTTCAGACCGACGGGACCCTAAACATAAACACATACAGGAAACCAACACACCCAGACCAATATCTATTATGGACATCAGAACACTCCACCATACACAACATGTCAGTAATCAGAACATTATATCACCGAGCAAACATAATAACAGGAGAAAGAGACCGTAAACAAGAGGACAAACACATACAACACGCTTTAAAGACCTGTAGATACCCGTCATGGGCGATAAACAAAGGAAAACAACAAACAACAACAGAAAGAAAAGAACAACCTAAGCAAAGAACCAGAAACCCAGAAAGACGAGAACCAAAACCAGTGATAACCCTACCATACATCAGAGGCATCACAGAAAAAATAAGAGCAACAATGAAAAAACACAACATAAACACACCAACAAAGCCATACACAACAGTTAGAAACAGACTAGTACACCCAAAAGACAAAATATCAGCTGGACAAAAATGTGGAGTCATTTACGAAATCCCATACAAACTCTGCAATAAAACATACGTAGGAGAACCCGGACGCCAACTCAACACACGAACAATAGAACATAGAAAGGAGTGCGAGAAAGAAACAAGTCAAAAACACACAAGAGCAGCAAAAGAAGAAGCAGAAAGCACAATAAAGAAGTCAGCCGTAACAGATCACTGCACAAGAGAAAACCATGTAATGGACTGGGACAGCACAAGGATCATAAACACCGAACAACAGAAATACAAAAGATGGATAAAAGACGCAATTGAGATAAGGAGACGTGGACGTGGGACCATGAACAGAGACGATGGGGTCTCCACATGGGACTGCATCGTCGGAGAGGGGAGAGCGGGCAGCAGAGGGCGACAACGTCCTCTGCTGCCCCCCGATAAACGGAGAAGGAAGTGACGCCACCATCGGTGTCAGCTCTGAAGATGTTTGCGTCGCAAATGAAACGTACGTCAGCAAGGTAAAGAAAAACCTTTCCTGTGTTTGAAAAAGAACCAAAAATGGAATTAGAAGACAAACACAGCAAGAACGTACAAAAGATGACTACAATTTAAAATGAGTTCTTAGAACATCCGTTTTTGTGCCGTCCACTATGTTGGTGCAGAATTGTTGTGTTGTAACAAAAACTGCTCACAGAAAGTAAACGACACATGCACAAGTACAATATTTACCAGGTTGATGGGCAAAGCCGACTAACTAAATGCTGTAAAAAAAAACATGAATTTGGACGGAAAAATTGATTTATTAAATTATTAAAAACTGATGATTGAACAACTATTTAACTTTGTTTTACTAGTGCATCTGGCCCCCACTGTGTCTGCTGGAAAAATCTCTGGCCCTTGAACAAATTTAGTCGAGGACCCACGGTCTACATCAATATTGTTGAAAACACCTTAACATCGTTCAAATTAAACCTTCAGCATGTCCTCAAAGCTCCTGTATTCAAACCTGCTTAACTGTAAATAAAAGTAAATAATGCAGAAAAGTTGGAAAGTTCAAAAGGTTCAAAACTGGAGCTAGAATTTTCTGTCCTTGGAGTTCCTTACGTATCCGAGACGAATATATGAAACATTTGACTTACTGTAGCCGTAGAGGTTCAGTTTATTTATGCAGCACCAAATCACACCAACAATTGTCGCAAGGCACTTCACAAAGTAAACGTTCCAATTGAACCTACGTGTCAGTTCATTATGCCAGTTAAGTTTCCTCTATAAAGGTTGGTTTATGCTTGACGCGTCCGCGAGGTCCGCACGGCTAAATTGCGTCATTTTAACAGCCACGCACCTCCACCGCGTCTCCGCACGGCCCAAAATTTCCGCAACGCGCACCTCGGAAAATTTCTAACCACGCGGACGGTCGGACGCGGAAAAACATGGCGGACCGGCAAGAACCAGTTTGGCAGAGGTTGGTAAATACAGACATTTGTATGCTTCAGCTCTCAGAGATGACCGTGATCAACATGTTGTTAATAATTCTTGGAGAGAAATAGCTCGCACTGTCGGAAAAGACGAGGACGCTGTTAAAAATGCTGGAATGCCGTGTTGTAAACAGTAATTTTTACTTCTACTATGGTGTAGTGTTGGATGCATGCCGTAGAGCTCCATGCTGCCCCCTACAGTTTGGGAGAATATCGGCTCACTGCAGAGACGAGCCGCATGAACCATAAACGCTGCGAGTTGTGAAGCGCGTTCCATCCGCGAGCCGCATCACCGCGCGGAAAGTGAACGCGTCAAGCATACACCAAGCTTAAGGAACCCAGCACATTGCATGGAGTCCCTGATGTCAGGAACTTTACAGCAATCACCACCTTAAGCAAGCATGTAGTGACAGTGGAGAGGAAAACTCCCCTTTAACAGGAGGACATCTCCAACAGAACCTGGATTAGTGAGAGCGGACATCTGTCACTATTCACTGGTTTTGAGACGGCAGAGCAGATAAATGCACACACACACACACACACACACACACACAAACAGCGCCATCCCTCCCTACGTGCAGATCATGCACAGTAAGTGGGGCCTCACGGTCCATGGGGGGCCCCATCTTGATCAAGAGCATGCCCTCTCATCCATCAGGCGCTGTGTGCTGAGCACCAACAGAGACAACCAACCCGTAAAGGAGAGGGAAAAAATTAGGAGTCCGACGCATCGCGTGTAGCCGAAGCGCACCCCCTCTTCCTCCCGTTAGGCACTTTTTGTCACGGAACCGAGCCGCGCCACCCCATCTTGTGCAAGAAGACGCTTTCTCTTTCATGAGACGCTCCGCATGCTGAGCACTGACAGCCAGCCCAAGGAGGAGAAGGGAAAGAGTCATCCGATACTGCAAATGCAGCACAACGGAACCAGGTCACCAGGACCCCCCCCCCAATAATTATAGATGGTTTATTATGGGGAGCCTCAAAATAAGTTGCGTAGGGCCCTCATGTGTCGGGGGCGGGCCTGCACACACACACGGATGAATGAAGCAGGAAACTTGGATCCTTGTAGGAAGTCTCAGTTTAAAGGACTGGAAGAAGCCTGAAGGTCCTGCGGTGAGACTGAACATCATAACTGACGTTTCTTCTGCTCTTCACTCCACATCCCGCGGCTGCTTTGCTTTCTCTGTCATGTTTTAGACCAATCTGCTCACATGTTGTCCTGATTGTAACATGAATGTAGCTGAACTTGTTATTTTTAAGATCATTTTATTGTGTTTGTTTTGTAGCAGCTGCCTGCCCAGAGGTCTCGAGGCAGAGCCGATGGCTCCGGCTCTGAGGCGCAGCAGAAAAGGTGAGTGGATCCGGTTGAGTCGGAGTGTAGCTGAGCAGAAAGAGCCAGACTGGCCAGTCTCGAGGTCCTGCTGGTGTTTTATGGGTTAAGCCATGCGGGTCCTTCATTATTACGCAAGACTCCTTTATGTAGAGAAAACCTTTAAAGGTTTTATTGTCTTCGTGATCTATTTCAGACAGACCTCTGGGGAGGAGTTTGATGCCTACCTGCATAATGTTAAGGCCCAGTCTGAGGCGTTCAGGGGCAACAGTGAGTTTTTGTGTTTCTTTTGTTTTTTCCCCTTATTTGGAGACTGCTTTCGGACAAGACCTCAGATTATTACAGTCAAAACCTTCCATCTGTTTCCAGGACTTCCCTCTGAGACCAACGCCGTGACTCCCACCACGGAGCACAGCTGGGACTTCACCACAAAGACCCGCTCCACCAACGATGACGGGACCTCACTGGATTTGGAGTGGGAGGACGAGGAAGGTTAGAGGTTCAACGTTTTCCTGCGTTAGGTCCAGAGGAGTACGCTGCAGCTCAGGCTAGGAGACACTCTAGGTGTAGCTGCCCGGTGCAGATGTTCATGCCACAGCTGTCTGCTAAGTGACTTCAGGTAGTAAAAGCACCAACAGTGATGTGCTGCTGCAGGATGTGATGATGATGATGATGATGATGATGATGAACAGTTTGCTCTAGTAGAAAATAGGGCGGAACGATCATGTTTTGGGACCAAATTGCGTTTTGAGTATGATGTGAGGAAAATGTCCTGTCACCCCTTCTTCCCACTGGACGTGAAAGCGGCACCAAATGTAATAGCGGCGGTGATTCCCAACTCGGAGTTATTCTGACTCAAAACGGGAGCGAAAGCATTCCACACAGCTGATGCCATAATTGTTGATTGCAACACCACGCGTGATTTAAGTAGTCCGCACACAATAATGAGCAAGGGGAAAGAAGCAGTCTCTGCTTTTTGCAGATGATGTGGTCCTGTTGGCTTCATCAGAACGTGATCACCGGCTCTCGCTGGAGCGGTTTGCAGCAGATCGTGAAGCAGCTGGGATGAGAATCAGCTCCTCTAAATCTGAGACCATGGTCGTGATTCGGAAAAGGGTAGAATGCCTTCTCCGGGTCAGGGATGAGGTCCTGCCCCAAGTGGAGGAGTTTAAGTATCTCGGGGTCTTGTTCACGAGTGAGGGAAAACTGGAGCGTGAGATCGATAGGTGGATCGATGCTGCGTCTGCAGTGATGCGGGCGTTGTACCGGTCTGTCGTGGTGAAGAGAGAGCTGAGTCAGAAGGCGAAGCTCTCGATTTACCACTCAGTCTACGTTCCTACCCTCACCTATGGTCACGAGCTTTGGGTAGTGACCGAAATGACCAGATCACAGATACAAGCAGCCAAAATCAGTTTTCTCTGCAGGGTCGCTGAGCTCTTCCTTAGAGATAGGATGAAAAGCTTGGTCATCGAGGAGGGGCTTGGAGTAGATCAGCTGCTCCTCAACATGGAGAGGAGCCAGTTGAGGTGGCGTGGACATCTGGTCAGGATGCCTCCTGGACGCCTCCCTGGTGAGGTTCAACGGGCACGTCCAACCAGGATAAGGCTTAAAGGTAGACCCAGGACACGCTGGAGGGACTGTGTCTCTCACCTGGCCAGGGAACGCCTTGGGATTCCCCCAGAGGAGCTGGCCCAAGTGGCTGGGGAGAGGGAAGTCTGGTCACGGCCCGACCCTGGATAAGTGGCCGAGAATGGATGGATGGAGAAAGACATCTGCATGTATCTAAAAAAAAGTCTGTGGTTCCATCATATACTGGTACAGTACACGGCTCATAAACACAGAACAAGAGAAATTCAAAAGACGGGTCATGGAAGCGATAGAAATAAGGAGACGTGGATCCAGGACCATAAACGGGGCCGAATGAGTTTACATGTTGGACCACTCATGGGACACGGTCATCAACGGAGGGGATGTAGGCAGTAGAGGGCGACATCGTCCTCTGCTGCCCGCAGGTAAATGGAAGTGACTCCACCAACATCGGCGATAACTTGACGAAGGCAGCAGTAGACGTCGAAACATGTTAGCTAAGGTTAAAACAAGCTCCTCTTACTGCGTGTTTAAAGAAGCAGCACAAAAAAGGAATTCTAGGTTTCTGCATGTGTGTTACACCGCTTTTGTGTTCGACTTCCTGTCTGGTGCAATAAAAACCGCAGAGTTTGACGTACTTTGGAAGTGTAGCGTGTAAAAAGAGAATGATACTGTAGCAAACCTTTGCTTCTGGTGCGCGTCCAAAAAGTTACTTTTCTGCAGGTGGAAAGGAACTCGTCCAATCGAATGACGACTGCAGTAAGTTTCGTGGCTGATTTCGTGTGCAGTGGAATGAAGGGGTCACACATTTCATCTGTAGTACTCCACATCCACCACCCTGAGTCCTACTGAGAGTCGTTATCCTCCTGAGACCTGGCTGAAGGGCAGCTGGAGATCAGTTGTTAACAGATTGATGAGCAGCTGGTGACAGCCACGCAGTGACCTTTTCGCCCATTTACACTACGGTCAGCTCGGTCTGGGCCAGATGGGGTAATAGTCTATGTTCCACAGACCCCCAGTATGACACTTCCTGATTTTTTAGCCAGATGAATCATTTCTGGGTCACAGTAATGTTGGTGTTCTCCATGTTATCGCTGCAGGACATGCCAAGGATGATGATCACCATGTACACAGGATCATCTAGGCAACATCTAAAGCCTGATTTATGCTTCTCCGTCTGCGTCAGTGCGGAGACACGCAACGCCATTATCCGTCCTTGCGTAGGGCTCCGACAGGCACGCAAGTACGTACGGAGTCGAGCCCACTTTTTTAAACATCCGTCGAACGAGACGGATTACGCAAGCTTGTGATTGGTCAGGACGCCGCTGTTGTTTACAGCGCCGCCATTGCAAAGAGAGCCGAGGATAACTAGCGGCAGACACGGAGCAGCTTGAAGAATAACCTCACAAAAAAACTCTAAATATATGAACGTTTAATTCTCCCGTGACTGGAGGAGTGAAAAGATGCGCAGCAAGCGTTTTATTTGTGGACGGAAATGACAGGAAACGTGGGTTTAGAGGTGGGGAGCGCATGAAGAGGTGGGAGAATGAGAGACAAATATGTCCGTGTTAAAAGTCTCTTATATACACAAAAAACACAATATAAACACACGATCTTGGACCGATACATGACAGGATACCACAGAACAGCGCTACGCCCTCTGCTGTCCTGCCGGGGAATTGCTTTGCAACGCTCTCCAGGAGACGGAGAAGTAAAAGAGCAAAACGCTTCCGTCAGTCCGTGCGTGTCTGTCCCTTGCAGAGCTGACGGAGAAGCATAAACCAGGCTTAAGAGACAACAATCAAAATAGGACAAAGGTTTTAAATTAAATGTGTCTGCCTACATTCATAACTATGTAGGTGAGTGAACAAGTTTCTGCCTTGGGTTGCTAAGTGGTACATGCTAGCTCTTTTCTAGCACAGCGAGAAAGCAACGCTAGAGCAGAATTATCATTTAAGAAATACAGAAAAACTCATTAACCTATCGCTCTGTTACGATTGTAGCGTTGCTTCGACGCTTTGCTAACTTTGGCTAGTAAAAAGCTAGCATTTATCATCACTTAGCAAGCCTAGTCAAACGTTGAACTCACCTTCATAATGAATGCAGGTGGTCACATACTCTTTAAAACCTTGGTCTTTATTTGAACGTGGCATCTGAAACGTGGTCTGCGTTATCCTGTTGACCGTTACCTTTGGCAACAATCGCCTATGTTATGTCGCTATCACGCCTACCTACTAGCAGGAGACTCTGGTTGGTGCGAGTTGAATTAACCAGTGGGGGGTTCCTGCTTGGGTGATTCATTATAAATCTGTTGCAGTTGGGTAAGCACCTCGTCCGACTGCAGCTGAGATCGGCCGCTCCGGCTGTGAAAGCGCGAGGACTGGCTGTCTGCCATTAACCGTCGGTTAAGGGGTGCCAAATACAGGGTATCCCCGGTCCTTAAAAAGTCTTAAAAAGTCTTAAATTTGCTTTTCCAAATTTAAGGCCTTAAAAATCCTTAAAAATGATAAATAATCCTTAAATACAGTTTCCAAAGGTCTTAAATTACCAAAGACCCAATTAATAAGACTCTTTTATTTCTTTTTTTTTTTGTTGTGAATTTCTAGTTAGTGTTCAGCATTTTTTGTGTATGACATTTGCATAAGTGGAACCGTACACATTCAGTTGGTTGTGAAAAGGGGCTATTTTTAGATGAGCACATTAGCTGGTTAAGCTAGTGGGAGCTTGCGCCATGGGGAAGTGCAAGTTTAATGGCATCTAGATGGCTAATCCCACGATCGCTGCGTGGTTAGCACCTGTTCCAGGCAATAGCTGGAAATTATAATTAAATTATTAAATTTAATTGAAAAAAAAAAGCTTAAATTTGGTCAAAGTGGCCTTAAAAAAGGTCTTAAAAAGTCTTAAATTTGGCTCCCTTAAGCCTGCAGATACCCTGCAAATAGAAATGCTCATCGTTCCACAGCGCATCGTCGCGCTTCCGCGTCTGATGTGATCCGGGCGTTAAGTTCAGGGATGGGCAATCCTCGAGGGCCACTATCCTGCAGGTTTTAGTTGTTTACCTGCTCCAACACAGCTGATTCGTAGATGAGTCACCTGTTCAGCAGCTCATCAGGCTCTGCAGCAGCCTGTTAATCACCAGCAGAGTCAAACCAGGGGTGTTTGAGCAGAGAAACAACTAAAACCTGCTGGATAGTGGCCCTTGAGGACCAGGATTGCCCACCCCGCTCTATTTGGACTAGTCTGTAACTATTAGTATATCTACAGAAGTCTTTGTAAATAACAGAAAATGTGAAACTATCATGATGTTTACATTAACCACTATCAGCTTTTCGAGACTGCTGCAGCTTGTCCGTCTGGGTGCTTTGGTAACGATGTTGTTCAGTGAAGGTTTCTGTTCCTGAATCACAGGAATCAATCGTGCACTTCCTGCCTGGGAGAGGTCTCGGACCGAGGAGGATATCCTGCGTGCGGCTTTGAGGCCTGGCAGCAAACAGATGAACAGCGGGCCGACCTCGGCCTCGGAGGACTCCGCTGCTCTGGAGTGGGAGAACGATTTTGTGAGTACTCACCCAGAGGACGCTGCAGACGCCGAGTTCGAAGGATTTGTCAATCCCGTCCTCGACACCCCGTCAGACGACGCCTCGGATGGCGGCCTCAGGTCAGACAACCAGGACAGATAGTGTCCAGCACCAAAGGAGACTTTGAAGGGGGAGGGCCCACCAGCGTGAAGATGCTCTTCATGTTGTTGATTGAAGCTGTGATGCTGCAGGAACACCTCATGGATCTCACGGCACAGCTCAGCCATGTTTTCATCAAACACGTTTTCAGTGCCTTCATTTGCTAAACTAGCTGATCATTTAATAACTGATAAGTTTAACATGCACACATGGTCCATGGATTGTTCTTAAACCAGGTGGTTGCCTAGCTAATCAACAGCAAACTCGCCTTGAAAACCATCCACTATGGCTAAAGGAGTCTCTTATGCGAGTAGGGTTGGCTTTAACTTCAGCTCCAGTGCTGCGTTCTGACTTTTACCAGGAAGTTTGGTGTTTATCGATTGGGACTGGTCTGCTGCCGTAGATTAGGTCCCAACTCAGTCTTGTAGAGATTATATCAGCGATTTTGTTGACTATAATCCAACATGCCTGTTTCTTTGAACACAACATCAATAACCAACGTTATTTTTTCCTTTTATGTTTTACACACCAACTTCTCTACAATCTAAAACCACTTTCATGCACTAAAACTATCAGATATGAGACGTTTGTGGCTTTTCTTTTCAGGCACTCGTTACTTTTGGATTCCTATTTGACCTTTTGACCTTTTCAGCCATTCAGTGGCTTTTCTTTTTGCCTCCTGAGCTGATCCTCGGTGGATTCACGGTCGGGTGAAGGTCTGCCCCCGGGAAGGCCCAGTTCTAGGGTTAGATTCCCACTTTGCCTCTGGTTGTCTGTTTGTCTCTCAGCACTTTTTAGTTATAATGCAGAACGGATGACTGCAATCTGACAACCTGTATTAATGTTTAACTTCCTCTTTGATGCAATCAAATAAAACAAGTAGATTTAATTTTTCTGGATTCTTTTAAATCATTGTAATTTTGATGGACTGTCCTGTGGCCGCATGTCTTGGACACTCGGGTGAAGAGGGGATGGAGCTGTCAGCTGACCACTACTTGGTGGTGAGTTGGCTCAGATGGTGGGGAGGATGTCGGTCAGACCAGGCAGGCCCAAACGTATCACGAGGGTCTGCTGGAAACGTCTGGCAGGGTCTCCTGTTGGAAGGAGCTTCAACTCCCACCTCCGACAGAACTTCCT
Source organism: Nothobranchius furzeri (assembly GCF_043380555.1). Classification (NCBI taxonomy): domain Eukaryota; kingdom Metazoa; phylum Chordata; class Actinopteri; order Cyprinodontiformes; family Nothobranchiidae; genus Nothobranchius; species Nothobranchius furzeri. The sequence continues at coordinate 28,601,338 of NC_091741.1, read as the reverse complement.
AAATGTTCCAGGGGAGGCGGGGGACATTGAGTCTGAATGGACCCTGTTCCGTGCCTCCATTGTTGAGGCGGCTGACCAGAGCTGTGGTCGCAGGATCGTCGGTGCCTGTCGTGGTGGCAACCTCCGAACCCACTGGTGGACACCGGCGGTTAGGGATGCTGTCAAGCTGAAGAAAGAGTCCTATCAGGTCTTTTTGGCCTGTGGGACTCCAGAGGCAGCTGACGGGTACCGGCAGTCCAAGCGGAATGCGGCTTGGGTGGTCGCCAAGGCAAAACCCCGGGCATGGGAGGAGTTCGGTGAGACCATGGAGCAAGACTTCCGTACGGCTTCGAGGAGATTCTGGTCCACCATCCGGCGCCTCAGGGGGGGGGAAGCAGTGTGCTACCAACACTGTCTACACCTTAGGGGGCCCTGTGGGGGGTACACTGGGAGTATTGGGTACCAGGCCCTCTGATACGGGCTGTTAGGTCCCTGTATGACCGGTGTCAGAGCTTGGTCCGTATTGTCGGCAGTAAGTCGGGCTCGTTCCCAGTGAGAGTTGGACTCCGCCAAGGCTGCCCTTTGTCACCGATTCTGTTCATAACCTTTTGGACAGGATTTCAAGGTGCAGCCAAGGTGTGGAGGGCATCCGTTTTGGTGGCCTGAGGATCAGGTCTCTGCTTTTTGCAGATGATGTAGTCCTGTTGGCTTCATCAGAACGTGATCTTCAGCTTTCGCTGGAGCGGTTCGCAGCTGAGTGTGAAGCAGCTGGGATGAGAATCAGCTCCTCTAAATCTGAGACCATGGTCTTGATTCAGAAAAGGGTAGAATGCCTTCTCCGGGTCAGGGATGAGGTCCTGCCCCAAGTGGAGGAGTTTAAGTATCTCGGGGTCTTGTTCACGAGTGAGGGAAAACTGGAGCGTGAGATCGATAGGCGGATTGGTGCTGCATCTGCAGTGATGCGGGCGTTGTACCGGTCTGTCGTGGTGAAGAGAGAGCTGAGTCAGAAGGCGAAGCTCTCGATTTACCGGTTGATCTACGCTCCTACCTTCACCTATGGTCATGAGCTTTGGGTAGTGACAGAAAGAACGAGATCGCGGATACAAGCGGCCGAAATGAGTTTTCTCCAGAGAGTGGCTGTGCTCTCCCTTAGAGATAGGGTGAGAAGCTCAGTCATCTGGGAGGGGCTCGGAGTAGACCCGCTGCTCCTCCACATCGAGAGGAGCCAGTTGCAGTGGCTCGGGCATCTGGTCAGGATGCCTCCTGGACGCCTCCCTGGTGAGGTTTTCCGGGCACGTCTAACTGGGAGGAGACCTAAAGGTAGACCCAGGACACGCTGGAGAGACTATGCCTCTCACCTGGCCAGGGAACACCTTGGGATTCCCCCGGAGGAGCTGGCCCAAGTGGCTGGGGAGAGGGAAGTCTGGGCCTCTCGCCTTAGGCTGCTGCCCCCACGACCCGACTCCGGATAAGCGGATGAATGAAAATGGATGGATGGATGGATGGATGTCCGCATGTCCGAAGCACTGTGAACCCAACAGCTGCTCTCTCCCTGCTGCTTTCTTCTGCATCAGACTGAATTTACTGGACCTACCTGCTGAATCTGAGCTGCTGACTTTAATTTAAACAGACCTGAAGTTTGGGCTCCACATTTGCATCTGTGCTTCACTTTAAAGAGACAATGTGTAGTTTTTACCTTTAATCTCTGGAAATATCTATCATAACGTGGTTGAAAATGAATAAAATGATGTCCAGCTGTTAAATGTTGGCGGCTTCGTAAAGTATAACCATAAAAATCTGGTCTTAAGTACGTGGGAGTGGGTCTAAGGGTGTTTCTCAATGCCAAGGAACCTTGCCTTGATGTCTTGGCCCCACCGCGGTTGCCTAGGAGATACATCATCTGGAGCTGCCAAGACGTGTTCCAATGGTCATGTTCTACCGAGGCTTGTGTTCTCCGTTTGTTAGCCGTTTAGCTAGCTGAGCAAGGATACACGGGAGGTATCTTGTTGCCTAGTCTTGGTCAAAAATTACCCAGAATACACCGCAGCATTTTCAAAAAGATGGCGGATCAGAAGCCGGCAGCTACTTTAGGGGCAATTTTCAAGTTTAAAAGTAAGTCAGCTAATTTAAAATGTTTTTTTAGATCCAAAGAAGTTATCTATTGTTGGTTAGTTGCTTAGTAGTTTCAGCTTCGGTGGCTAGCGGGTAGTAACTCATATATTTAATTTAATAAATATGTACACAATTTTAAAAAGTAAAAGGCTCATTATGTATTTATATTGAAACTAATACGTATAAAATATAACGTCATCTCCCATGTCACGTGACGTTATGTGACCGCGGCTTCCATGGCAGTCACGTAACTGTTCCATTTAACCGTTTTCTTTGACCAAGGAAGGACAGTGGCCTCGCAAGGCCAGGCGCCTTGACATTGTGAAACACCCTAAGTCAGTGTGTTGTTTCCTGACACTAGGGGGCAGTACATACATTTCAGGGTAGTTTTACACCATATCTGTCGTTAGTGAAAACCCTAACCCCCAAATTCCACTACCTCCGCTCCGCTCCGACACGAACGCCGGAGCAAAATCGGTCCCGTTGTAGTCAATCAGAGCAATTCCACTACTGCGGCCGTGCTCCGGCAATGCGGCGCCGTGCGCCGCCCTCTGTTCTGGCGTCCGGCAAAAATAGAATCGATCCTATTTTCGCCGGACGCCGGAGCACCTCCGCAGTAAATGGACAGAAATCACAACCGCCCAACAGGAAAAGGAACAAGTACAACTTCCGTTTTTCACAATAAATCGATAAACAAAAGGCGTTTTTTGTTTCATATGCACAGGTTTAACAACTTTTAACAACTATCAATGGCGGCTGAAGTTTAAATGCACAAAAGTAAGCCATAAATACAGTTTCTACTATCAAAGTACTCACACTTTGTTGATCCAAACACTGCTGATCTCTCAACACAAGTGATGGGCAGATTAAACCGTTCATGTCGATGCTTCTCCCACACAACGGGTGTTTGGATATAACTTCCGCGTTTACTGCTCGGACTGTATCGCAAGATCTCGAAAATCCCGCGCATGCTTGTTTGCCCACCTCAGGTCTCCGCACCGGAGCGGAGCCGTTGTAGAGCGGGTACCAGTAAAAATTGAGTTTGGAAGCGAGCGGCTGCGGAAGGCGGGGGCGGACCGGAGCGGAGCGGAGGTAGTGGAATTTGGGGGTAAAGCTTGGTTTATGCTTGACGCATTTACTTTCCGCGCGGTGATGCGGCTCGCGGATGGAACGCGCTATTTCTCTCCAAGAATTATTAACAACATGTTGATCACGGTGATCTCTGAGAGCTGAATCATACAAATGTCTGTATTTACGAACCTCTGTCATACTAGTTCTTGCCGGTCCGCCATGTTTTTCCGCGTCCGTCCGTCCGCGTGGTTAGAAATTTTCCGAGGTGCGCGTTGCGGAAATCTTGGGCCGTGCGGAGACGCGGTGGAGGGGCGTGGCTGTTAAAATGATGCAAAATGACGCAACTTTTCCGCGCGGAGCCGTGTGGACCTCGCGGACGCGTCAAGCATAAACCTAAGTCTCTAGGCGACGCGTGATGACATCACACTAGATGACTGGCTGGATGTACGACAAATGGAAGTTACGTTGCCCCGTTCAATAACATTTCGGTAGTAAGAAACAAGAATGTTATAACCTAACCGCTAAACTCTTTCCAAAACATGTGAAAGAACAGAATTGGGAAAAAAAGATGCAATGTATTTTGGCCGAGCGGCATTGCCATAGTATGATGACATCATCAGCAGGCGCAGGACCCCTAGCAGATCTGGAAACTACAATCAGCATTGATTTCTCTAGATGGAATTAACTGAAGGACCATCAAAGTCTGAGGATTCATGCCAAGGTTGCCTGCTTTCTGCTCCACAGGTAACATTTACCGTAATGTTTTTTTCACTAACGACAGGTATGGTGTAAAACTACCCTGAAATGTATGTACTGCCCCCTAGTTCCAGGAAATTACACACTGCCACTTTAATGGTTTGTCATAATGAATCTTCTTTTTTATGTGATTGTTATTTCTCCAGACAGGTCCAGGCCTTTTATGTTTAGCAAAAAGGCACAAAGTTATTAGCAAATCTACAAAACAAGCTAGCTTTTAAACACAAACACAGAACTCTCACCCTTCCCGTTGGCTATCATCCCATGTCCACCGATACTGGCTCACAGACTGCCAGAGGAAACGAGAGAGCACTAAGGTAACCCCAGGTAAATGCAGAAGTCCGATGGTCCAATTGTTGGTTTTGGTCCAAAACATGTTAGTAGCGGAGGTTTTCAGACAGATCTAATAGAGCCTCAATTTTCAATCTTCACTATATTATGTTAAAACGTTGTTTGGAGGCAAGAAGGAAAATGTTTTCAGCTAGCTTGTTTAGCCAATTTGCCATTGTAGCTTTAATCTTTGGATTAAATGTCAGAAGCTGTAAAAGCTTGAGGTGTTTCTGTAAACATCGGTGTTTTCTGAGATTGTTGAATTTCAATATGCTCTTTGTTCGGGATCCTGGAGGTATTTTTGTGTTAAATAAGTCCAGCGGGTCCACCTGTCCCTCATTAAGGATGTCTAATAAAACCCTCAAAGAAGAATTGATTGTAATAAGTTTTATAGTGTTACAGCCGTTGGGGTTTTATGTAGGAAAACCTTTATGTTGGGTCAAGGACGTAATTTTCACTTTAGAAGTGGGGGGGACACGGGGGTGGGGGGGGGGTATCTTTACAGTATGCTCTAATGGGAAACAGGCTTCAACACAAACGGTTGTTTTCCGCTTGGTCCTAGAGCTCAACCAGTGTCAATTTAATATAGCGTAATATTGTTTTTGGATGGTAAAAAGTGCAGGGGTCAAAACTTGACTTTGGATAAAGTGGGGGGGGGGGACATGTCCCCCCTGCCCCCCCCCCCCCCCCCCCAAAAAATTACGTCCATGTGTTGGGTTAACTTTCAAAGATGAGACAATTGTGTTTGATTTTCACTTTTAGGACTGAATTTAATCTCTCACACACACACACACACACACACACACACACACACACACATACATACCTGACTGGCTCACTGCGCTGCCCTCAGATATGTTTTCATGCCCCAGAAGGTGAATATAAAATGTGTTTGATTTAACTAATAAATTCATGAAGTGTTTTTTTATGTGAATGAATGAATGAATGAATGAGTCTGCAGAGCTAAAGCAAACAGCCTGAGCACGAACACAAGCATCAACCAGTAAAACCCCTGGTATGTTCCTCTGGTTGTGTTCAGTTTAACAACAAAAGAAGGTGACTGATTTTGGTTTTCCACAAAAAAGTAAGAAGTTGTAACAAGATATTAAATTGAATCAGCTGTGATGTTTTGATCTGATCTGCATTAGGAAACCGGGACGGTTTGGTGTGTTGGAAGAGAACATGTGGGCACTACTTAGATTTAAAGTAATTTTGTTTTAATTTAAACACTGTAGCTGTGAATGAACTCTTCTATATTCTGTTATAAAACACCAGCTGGTGACACTGAGCTTAAAGGAAAATAATAATAAAAGGAGTTTTAATAACTTGTGTTTTATTCTCGGCTCCAAACACAAACACACACTCTGACTCTGGATCAGAACCAACACCGGTGTTGGGAACTCACCTTTCCTGTTTTAACTCCAGATCCTCTGGTCCTAAGGGGGGAGAGAGGTATGAAACTTTGCCCTACTTCTCCCCTTTCTTCCTTCTCACTCACCATTTCCTTTCTTTTCCTCCCCTCTTTCATATTTTCCCTCATCTTCCTTACTCCCTTCTCTCTTCTTCCCCTCCTTTCTTCCTTTTCTTACCTTTCCCTTCCTTCCCTCCTTCCTTCTCATCTTACGATCCTCCACTTGCCTCTTTTCTCCTTCCCTTTCTTCCCTTCCTTTTCTTCCCTATCCCTTCCTCCTCCACTTCCTCCCTTCTTTCATCCCTTATCTTCTCCTTCCATTCCTCCCTTCATTTATTTCTCTACTTCCTTCCTTCTCTTATCATCCTCTACTAAAACATAAAGCAACGTTTAGAGGGATGTACGAGTGGAATCGTCTCCCAAAAGAAATCTCACATATTAGAGGTAAAAACGTATTTAAAATGAGATTAAAAGAACATTTATGTTGTATGTAGAAAGAGAACTTATTATTTTATTATTATTTAAAGGGTTAATAATGTTATATTGTATGAAAAATAGGTGTATAATATAATGGAAGCCTTGGGATGGTAAAATTATATGTTATGGTCATCAATGTTCTGTATTTTTAGTGTTTTTATATTTTATTTTATTTTTTGTTCATTTTTTCTTTTCGTTTTTGTCTTTTTCTCTAAACGTTGTTTTTGAAGTTGTATAAACAGGTCCCCAGGAAGAATAGCAGCTGCAGCTAATGGGGTTCCTAAAATAATAAACAATAAACAAATAGGAGCTTGTTTCGGTGATCAGGAGCAACATGAACACACATAAAAAACACACAGTAGGTAATAAATATGTACAGTTAGCAGCAGGATAAACAGTGCAAATCTACTATTACAGTGACTGGTGTGTAACGTGCAGGTGAACGTAGGTTTCACCGAGGGTTCGTGAGACAGACGGGGAAGAAACTGTTTTTGTGACGAGAGGTTTTGGTCCTGATGGATCGCAGCCTCCTGCCAGATGGAAGCGTCTCAAACCCTCCGTGGCCAGGGTGAGAGATGTCGCCTGCAGTGTGGCCTGCTCTCCCCCCGGGTCCTTGCGGCATACAGGTCATGGATAGATGGACGACTGCAGCCAATCACCTTCTCAGCTGAGCGCACAACGCATTGTAGTCTCTGTCTGTCCCTGGCAGTAGCCCCAGTGAACCACACTGTGATGGAGGAACTGCACCATCATCTGGCCTGGCAGCTTTGCTGTCTTCAGTTGTCCCAGGAAGAACATCCTCCGCTGGGCTTTCTTGATGATGGCGCTGATGGTCGGCTCCCACGTGAGGTTTATGTTTATGTTCATTTATTTGGCAGACGCTTTTATCCAAAGCAGCTTACAGTTTCTAACCTGTAGGGCGTGTTGTGATCTGTGGGGGAAACTGGAGTACCCGGAGGAAACCCACGCATGCATGGGGAGAACACGCAACTCCACGCAGAAAGGCCGCAGCCGAGTTTCAAACCTGCAACCTTCGTGCTGCTTCCTGTGTGACGCAGGTGCCCGGGAAACGAAATGAGTCTGTGATGACAATAGGAGAGTTATCGAAGGCAATGGGAGGCAGGGGGGCTTGGACTGTCCTGAAGTCCACCATCAACTCTACTGTCTTTTTATTTTTTACTTGTTATTTTGAGTTTGACATTGTACAACATGCTTTAACAACCCTGACATTGAGCAGGACAATCACAAAAGCAAAAAGAAACAAATAAATAAAAAAAACAATTCTATAAAGAATAAAAGTACAATCGTTTCATTTCATTGCTAATGTAAGGTTATGAAGTTCATTATTTTCAGCTCCACACAGCTGCCCCTGTACACAGTAACACCCGTGTAGAAAACGCCAAGGTTTGGTGTTCCTCAGACTGTTTACGTTCCAGGAGAAGAGTCCGAAGGAGAAGAAGAATGCTTTTACTTAATCAAAGTACTTTATTTGTGATTAAGAAAATTAAGCAAAACATATGTTGATCAATAATAATCAAGTGAATGATCTCTGGAATAAAGATGTCATGATTTATGTGTTTAATGAAAACAGGACTACTGCACAGACAGACTGACCCTCATCTCCATAGAAACGCATGACACATTGTTCCAACCAATCAGAGCTTTCGGCTGCCGCAGGAGAATCTGGCTTGTTGACTTAAAGTGTCCAATCCGCTTTACTAAAACTTATCAACAATTCAGATATAAAACAAGGCAACGCCATTTTAAGCTCAGTTCCATTTTGACTTCAGTTCTATTCACCGTCATCCCAAAGAGAAGCACAGCCTGGCCAGATGTGTTTTCTTCTTTAAACTAAGAACTGTGAAGTTGGAGATTTTCGTCGTTTAACAACCAGACAACATCCTTTCAAAATAAGAGCACCTGCTGACGCTGCCGATTGGTACCGGGGTCGACCCTTCAGACGGGCTTTGACGTGCTGCGACCGCTGCTCCGACAGCTCCAGTACACATCCGAGGTTCTTGGACCTGGCATTTCCTGATCTACCTGGGAGGCCCCCCCCACTGGGTACGTACACGGCAAAATAGCAGCTCATGTCATCACTTTATAAGCCTCGTGATATCTAGTCATAACAAAGACTACCAGATTCAATGACGTCAGCCTAAGGAGTCTGAACCAACCACACACACACACACGCACCAACACAACATCCAAATCCATTTTCATCCATCACAGAGTTAGTCCTGGTAGATTGTTAAGAATTTATAATTAAGAAATTAAAGATTCTCAAACGATCCCAACTCTCTCTCTTTTCTTGTCTCAAAGTCAATACAGAGTGTTTAAATGAACTCCCTGATGATAAAAACAGCCCATCTACTGATTATAACAAGTGATCTACTTACAGTATATTAAAATACAACTCTAGATAGTTACATCACTTCAATTCCGTTACACTAAGATTGTTCCCCCCCTTTTCCTCCTCTTCCCTTTCTTTCTTCTTTTCCTTCCTTTCTATATTCTTTATTTTTCCCTTTTTTTCCCTTTTCCCCCTTGCCCTCCCTCTCTTCTCCTTTTTCCCCTTTGCCTTTTCAACTCCATAATAGCAAAAATTCATATTGACATCAGAGTAGACAACAGGCAAAACAACATCCTAATACATCACCATCTATCCCGGAGCAGATCCACCTTCATTTGCAGTATAGACGTCATCTGTTCCATTACATATATTTGTTTAATTCTCTCTTTTATAGTTGGGGAGTTCACCTCCTTCCATTTTACTGTTATAATTTTCTTTGCAGCCAATAATAAAATACGGGCGATGTATCTTTGGTCTAAGTTTAATATTTCGCTTGACGTAGCCCCCACCAGATGGAACAGAGGGTGTGAAGGGAACTCCTTTCCCAGAATTTTTTCCAACTCTTTATGTCTCTCCAATATTTAAAGAGCAAGTCACCCCCAAATCAACAATTTTTTTCTGATAAACTATATAAATGTTTGTCTAATTGTGCTGCAGACACGTGTAGTCAATAGTTTTGCACTTTAGTGCATTTTAGTTAAAATGTAAATGTTCTGCCTAAAACTGTCAGTGTTGTGCCGTTGTCAGGTAAAAACTCTTCACTGCATTTGAATTTAAATCTGCCACCGCTATTGGCTAAGAGGTATGCTATGATGTAAACTGGTACATTATGATGTCACAATGTCGTGAGTGTGTGTATTTGTTAGTGGCTCCACCCTCTCGGTCTGCTAGGCAACAGCATTTGTTGCATTTTTCAAACATGAAATGGGAGTGAAGTACGCTTCTTGTAAGGGGTGACTTGCTCTTTAAGAATAACTGGACAATTCCAGAATATATGACAGTAGTCCCCCACCTCCCCACAGTTCCTCCAGCAAAGTGGAGACGGGGCATCTTTTGCAAACCCCGACACAACTGGGGGGGTAAAAAAGCACCAAGTTTTTATCTGCCACATTCTAATTCCCACTTCTCCTTTATATATTTTGTATTGTGTGTAAAGCCAGGGAAGAAGCTTCTATATAGATTAGAAACATAGACTTTTACTTGGGATTTGTTTTCCTGTGCGTGAAATAAAATATTGTTCTGTTGCATTTGGCTGTTTATAAAGTCTTTCTTTCTCTCTATGATTCATGATATAACGCCTTATCTGACAATATTTACACATGTCGTTCAGATCGAATTGTTCCCTAATCTGCGAGAACGTTTTAAGGTCTGCTTCTCCAAACAACTGGTCCAGAATTATAAGACCCTTATTGGCCCATTTTTTAAACCCGGAGTCTAATTTGGACGGGGGAACCCGATGCTATCCAGTATTGGCATGACCCGGGAAATAGAACCCTTGTCATTCAGCATTTTCTTTATTTCCCTCCAGACCCTCAGTATGTTTTATAATTATGTTGTCTATTTTCAATTTCTGGACATCTTTTGGGTTAAGGAATGGTAAAACTGGCAGTTCTGTACCTTTAATTTCGCCTTGTTCTATCTGGTTCCATATTAGGTCCCTATCTCCCTCCAGCCAGTGAACTATCGCTGTTAATTGGGCTGCCCAATAATAATATTTCAGATTAGACTCTACTGTCTTCTGTGTGTTACGCACCAGGTTATTGTTAAGCACCGGGACACCAGCTGGTCCACCTCCCTCCTAAATGCAGACTCATCACCATCCGTGATGAGCCCGATGAGGGTGGGGTCAGTTTGACGGAGTCCTGGCTGGAGGTGCAGCAGTTGGTGTAGATGTCCTCTTCTGGGTCTGCAACCTCAGAGTCATCGTCCATGGGACAGGCGCTCATCGCAGCAGGAAGGCGTGGATGTTGGTGGAAGAGCAGGAAATAGGGACTGTGGCGGGTGGAGTGCTGATCACAAAAAAATCCCTCCATGAACGAATTTTCTCTTTCACTTGTCAATAACTTCTGTTTTTTTTTACTTACCGGTAAGTTTAAAAACACATTCTTAAGAGGATGCTACACTGTAAAGCAGCTTTAAAGTACTACAAAATGTCAAAACAGGAATTCCTGCTTTGCAGTGTTGATGCACGGCGAACATCCCAGCCATCATGGTTCTGGTTGGCGTACTCTCTGAGAGCGCTTAATGTTCCAGTTGGTCCTCTCACCCTTTGAGTTGTATTGGATAAATAATCATGACTGATTTCACATGAGGTTAGATATCCAAATGCTAACCTGCCCGTTGGTCTGAGGGTGGTACGCACCACATTTTTAATACTCAGCATGCTGAAAATGCTGTCGTTGAGCTGCAGTGGCATGAGCAGACTTGGTCTAACTACTGTACATCATCTCATAAGTCAAATTCCGACTAACACTTTCAAAACTTTTATCTGGTTCACAAACTCCTTTCCTTGGTCAGTGATGATTTTCCTGACCACGGCAAAACTTAGACGTCACGATTGCAGAGACCTCAGCTGCAGTCTTGGACTTAAGAGGTTCTGCAATCACCCACTTGTATACAGATCGGTCACGGTGAGGACATATCGGCTCCCTAGACGTGTTTTTCGGGAGTGGTCCAATTCAGTCCATGCCCAGCGCCTACCCAGGTTCTTTTACCTGCTGGTCACAGAACTTATCAAATGAAAATGTAAAGCTACCGTGCAGCACACAAGCTAATTAAATGGGTGACAGGCTTGAGGATGTATCTTTATGGGATGTAATGCTGGAGCCACGGTCTTGATTGGGTCATTCATCCGGCAGCGATGACAACATCTGACCTGAAAGATGCATTCCAAAGAAGACGTCTAGGAAACCGACAAACCAGTCGATGCAAACTGATAACAATAAAATGACGACATAAACTAATGTTGAAATGTAAGTGTGCACGTAAACACATTCGATTCATTCTAGAATTATATCTGTCATGTTCTGCGGGTGGAGATGGCAGACATGTGTGGTGGTGGGTTTCAGGAGGCAGAAGAGCAGGCAACGGATGAAAAAATAAAAATAGTTTAATTGTAGAACAGGAGCGACAGGACAAACGAACATGCACAAAACGACAATGATCCGACACAGGACATACGAGACGGGAGGTATAAATACACTGGGGAAAATCAGGAACACATGGGCATGTTAACAAAGGCAGGTGAAATCAATACACAACTAATCAGGGCAGGAGAGAAACACAGTCAGGAAGGCAGGGGTGTCAGGACTCAGGTATCTCCCGGCTGACGTTCGGACCACAACTCCCGACATGCTCCTCATGGGGAGCTCCCAGCGTGCTCCTCGCGGGGATTCCCTCCACGTCACAGCCAAGCAAGGCTATATATGGAAGACGCCGGTACCGGCTTCTCATCTCAGTCATCGTTTCTTCCTCACAGAGATACGACCGGAGAAATAATAAAACTGTTAAACGTCTCACCGTGTTCGTCTCCTTCATCCAGTCTGATCAGCCCGACAGGATGACTGAGAACCAAGTAGATCCGACGGAGATCGATCGTCTCCGCCACGAGAACGTGCAGCTGCGTTCCGTGGTAGATCAGCTCAACACCAAGGTGAACTCCTTGTCCGACCACACCCTGCGTCTATCCACGGCTCTCACGGCTCTCCAACAACAAGCAAACGATCAGCAGCAACAGATCGCGGCACTCCAGCATCCAACCCGCTCTGCTCCTAGGGAGGAGCCCCACTTCAGCCTGCCGGAGAGGTGGAACGGAGAGACGGGGAGCCCTGATGGTCTGCTCGCCACGCTGGACATGCAGTTCGAGTGCCAACCTGGACGCTACCCATCTGCGCGCTCCCGAGTGGCGCATCTCACCTCCCTGCTCTCCGGACGCGCCGCGGAGTGGGCTGCTGCGCTTTACAATTCCAAATCCCCTGCCTGCAACGGCTATGCTGCGTTTGTGTCCGCTCTCCGGAAGACCTTTGTTCCCCCCAGCAGCGAAGTGGGAGCAGAGACACGCCTTCTCAAACTCCGCCAGCGGGAACGCTCGGTGTGCGCTTATGCGTCGGAGTTCCGCACCATCTCCGCCAAGCTGCAGTGGAATGACTCCGCTCTGCGGGCCGCCTTCCTGGAGGGGCTGGCACCCTACATCCGTGATGAGTTGGCGGGAAGGGAGCTGCCTCAGACCCTGGATGAGGTGGTTGATCTGGCGCTGCGCATCGACCAGCGGGTTCTGGTTCGACCCAAGTTATCCACGCGTCCCCCCAGGATGCCGGTGCCTCGCCCTCGTTCACCCACGCCAGCTCCTGTACCCATGCTGACGGAGGAGCCCATGCAGCTCGGCCACCTTCCCCCCGAGGAGAGACAACGACGGTGGCGCGAGGGCCTCTGTGCCTACTGTGGCTCTCCCGACCACCGACGCCTGGACTGCCCGCGACGATCGGGAAACGGGGGGCCCCACTGAGTATTGGGGTCGCTCAGTCTGGGTCTTCTTCTACCCCTGTCGCTACTAACCGTCTCCTTATTCCTGTCACCCTCCTCCATGGTGAGGCCTCACTCCACGTAAACGCATTGGTGGACTCGGGGGCCGCGGACAATTTCATGGACCTGGATCTGGCAAAACGCCTACGGATCCCCCTACAACCCCTGGAGAGGGTTATACCAGTGACCTCGGTGGACGGTAGGCCTCTCCAACCCTACCCAGTCCGAGACCGAACCCAGCCACTCCGTATGATCACCCAAGGCCACCAGGAGACCCTCCATTTCCTGATCATTTCTGCTCCCTCTTCTCCCCTAATCCTGGGGTTCCCCTGGCTCCGTCTCCACGACCCTCATATTTCCTGGTCCCAGAACCGCCTGCTGGGCTGGGGGACCTCGTGCCAGACCCACCTCGCTCCTCCTCCATCCTCGGCGGGTCTTCCGGACGGGGGCCCCAGCTCCACACCGCCCCACCTGCCGCTGCCCTATCGGGACCTGGCCGCGGTGTTCGACAAGCGGCGCGCCACCTCCCTGCCACCTCACCGGCCATATGATATGGAGATCAAGCTGCTACCCGGAACCAGTCCTCCCCGCGGGCGCCTTTTCTCTCTCGCGCCTCCCGAGACCAAAGCGATGGAAGAATATATCGCCCAGGCCCTCCAGCAGGGGTTCATTCGACCCTCCTCCTCTCCGGGTGCCGCTGGCTTCTTCTTCGTGAGGAAAAAGGAAGGCGATCTTCGCCCCTGCATAGACTATCGGGGTCTGAACAAGATCACGGTCAAGGACCGCCATCCTCTGCCGCTCCTCACTACCGCTCTGGATGCCATCTCCCAGGCACGGATCTTTACGAAACTGGATCTCCGGAGCGCCTACAATCTGGTCCGTATAAAGGCCGGGGATGAGTGGAAGACCGCTTTCATAACACCCACCGGCCACTGGGAGTACCTGGTTATGCCCTTCGGACTATGCAATAGCCCTGCTGTCTTCCAACGTCTCATTAATGATGTCCTCCGCGACATGCTGGGACGGTGGGTGTTCGCCTATCTGGACGATATGATCTACTCCAAATCCGAGGCCGAACACATCCATCATGTTCGCGCCGTCCTGACCCGGCTCCTGGACCACAACCTGTACTGTAAACCCGAGAAATGCTCCTTCCATCAGCAGTCCATATCCTTCCTGGGTTACAGGATCTCGGACGAAGGGATAACCATGGACCCTCAGAAAATCCAGGCGGTGAAGGACTGGCCCTTGCCAACCAGCCTGAAACAACTGCAGAGTTTTCTGGGTTTCTGCAACTTTTACCGCCGTTTTATAAAGAACTATAGCACCCTCATAGCCCCTCTCACCTCTCTCACTCGACCAGGCTCCCCTGGCCAGCCGTTTCATCTAACTCCCGACGCCATTCGGGCCTTCCACCACCTGGTCACCCGCTTTACCTCGGCCCCGATCCTCCGCCATCCAGATCCTGCAGTCCCCTTTGTGGTCGAGGTCGACGCCTCTGACGTCGGCGCCGGCGCCATCCTATCTCAAGGCGGGCCCGACGACAGGCTCCATCCCTGCGCCTACTTCTCCAGGAAGTTTTCCACCACCCAGCAGAAGTACGGTGTGGGCGACCATGAGTTACTGGCCATAAAATGGGCATTGGAGGAATGGAGGCAGTGGCTTCTGGGCACCACTCAGCCTTTCACGATCTGGACTGACCATCAGAACCTGACCCACATAAAATCTGCCAAGCAGCTTAATCCTCGCCAGGCTCGCTGGGCCCTCTTCTTTGAACCCTACGACTTCCATCTCGCCTACCGCCCGGGAGCCAAGAACCAGAAGGCGGACGCCCTCTCCCGCCAATTCACCCACTCCTCGCCCTCGTCCGAGCCAGCGCCAATCCTCCCGGAACACCGTTTCCTGGGCCAACTGAGGTGGCCGTTGGAGGAAGCTATCCAGAACGCCCTCCGGGACGACCCCGCGCCTCCTGAGACCCCCGCGGGTCGCCTCTATGTCCCCACGGCCTGTCGCAGCGAGGCGTTGTCCTGGGCCCACTCATCACGCCTGTCTGGCCACGCTGGTTTCTCCAGAACTCTTAAATTCCTCCAGCGAGCCCTCTGGTGGCCAGGCATGGCGAGGGATGTGAAAGAATTCACCAGCGCCTGTGACGTCTGTGCCCGCTCCAAGAACCCCAACCAGGCCTCGGCTGGTGCCCTCCGACCTCTTCCGGTGCCCAGCCGCCCCTGGTCCCACGTGGGGCTGGACTTCGTCACAGGTCTCCCGTCGGTCAATAACCTCAACACTGTCATGACGGTTACGGACCGCTTTTCCAAGTCTGTCCATTTCATCGCCCTTCCGGGTCTCCCCTCAGCCCAACGCACAGCGGAACTGTTCCTGGAGAACGTGGTGCGCCTCCACGGGTTCCCAGTCGACGTGGTCTCGGATCGGGGGCCCCAGTTCACGGCCCGGTTCTGGAAAGCTTTCTGTCGGCTGATGGGAGCATCGGTCAGTCTATCCTCAGGCTACCACCCGCAGACCAATGGCCAGACGGAGCGGGCTAACCAACAGCTGGGTCGGTACCTTCGTTGTTTTGTCTCGGCTCAACCCTCACAGTGGCCTAGATACCTCCTCTGGGCGGAGCTGTCCCACAATCTTCACACCTCATCTGCCACTCGGCTGTCCCCTTTCGAGGTCTGCTATGGCTTCCAGCCCCCGGTCTTTGCCCACCAAGAACCCGAGGTCGCCGTTCCAGCAGCGGAAGCCATGGTGAGACGCTGCAAGAGCGCCTGGATCAAAGCTCGAGCCTCCATAACCAGAGCTAACACCAGCTATGCTCGCCAGCATCTCCGTCGACACCGTCCTGGTCCCTCCTATGCTCCTGGGGACAAGGTCTGGGTGTCCACGGCTGACCTTCGGGTCCGTGCCGGGGCCAAGAAACTCGCTCCTCGGTTCCTCGGCCCATACCCCATCCAAAGGGTCATCAACCCGGTCACGTACCGGTTGCGACTGCCGGCTACTCTCCGCATCCATCCCTCCTTCCATACCTCCCGGCTCAAGCCCTTCGTGGAGTCCTCCCTTCTCCCGCCTCCGGCTCCGGCGCCGCCTCCTGCCCGCTTCCTCGACGGTGAGCCTATCTACACCGTCCGGCGCATCCTGGACGCTCGCCGCAGGGGTCGGGGCTGGCAGTACCTAGTGGACTGGAAGGACTATGGCCCCGAGGAACGCTCCTGGGAGCCGGCTCGGTCCATCCTGGACCCTTCCCTGATCTCCGACTTCTGGGTCCGCCGGGGTCGCGCTGGGACTTCTGGAGACGTCCCTGGACCGGGGGGTCCTGTCAGGACTCAGGTATCTCCCGGCTGACGTTCGGACCACAACTCCCGACATGCTCCTCATGGGGAGCTCCCAGCGTGCTCCTCGCGGGGATTCCCTCCACGTCACAGCCAAGCAAGGCTATATATGGAAGACGCCGGTACCGGCTTCTCATCTCAGTCATCGTTTCTTCCTCACAGAGATACGACCGGAGAAATAATAAAACTGTTAAACGTCTCACCTTGTTCGTCTCCTTCATCCAGTCTGATCAGCCCGACAAGGGGCAGATCGTGACTATATCGCCAACAGATGTTTTAGAAAAAATTGGGAACAGGTTCTGATTTATCTTCTTAACTCAAATAAGTCCTTACCCATTCACGGATGTCCTGGTTCAACGCTGGCCTGGAAAAGCCCACAACGACCCTGTCTCGGCTACCTCTGACACCGTTGTGGTTCCCGGTACCAGGGTTAATGCGGCGTTCCATCAGAACGGACTTCTTCTCCTCCTCTGACATGACTACCTGGCATACTGGGGCCAGTGTAGAAGAGTTGTCTGGTTGTCTGACAGATATTGATGTAGTTTGGGATAATACATCAGCACCAATATGGTACATTTACCTATAGGCTCTACATTATAGTGTATTTACGGCCATTTTTAAAGCTAGAAGAAACCCACACACCAAGTTATAGATCTATAAAGAGAGATAGTTTTGATATTAAAAAGAAAAGATTAATTTTCGTACTTACCTTTTAGCCTGTAATTAGGCACCATTCTTCTTATTTTGCGGTGCTGTTGTTCAGTCCGGGGAAGCGCTCCGTTGAGGAGAAAAGCATGAATTGGTTTGTATACGGAGGTATCCATTGTTTAAATGTCCCGAGCGGTCGAAAAGAAGGCAGAGCTGTTGAGAAATGGTCGGAGCCATAGATATGTATGGTAGGAGCTCCACGTGTTGCAAAGAAAGGAAGTGATGTAAGATTTGCACATGCGTTGTACAGATCGGGTAGCTCCCTCCCTTCTCTACTTCCTACCTCCCCTCCTTCATCCCTTATCTTCTCCTTCCCTTCCCCCATTCTTTTATTCTCTTCCTTCCTTCCTTCCTTCTCTTCTTATCATCATCTACTTCCTTCCTTCTTTTATATCATTGCTTCTCTTCTTACCAGCCTCTACTTCCTTAATTTTTCCCTTCTTTCTCCTCTCCTTCCCTTCCTCTCTTTGTTCCTTCCCTCTTCCCTTCCTTCCTCTTCATCCCTACTTCCCCTCCTTTCCAGTCTTCTTTTCCTTCCACCCTACTTCCCCTCCATCCCTCCAGCCTTAACACAAGATTAAAAGATCAGTATCAACAACCATGTGACGTTCAAACACAACAACTGATTTTAGTAACATCAAAGTTTTCCGTCTCCTTGTTCTTCAGGAGTTCAGCAAAACCATCTCACTAGATCCTTCTGGTTCCAGAAATGAGGAGAGATGGGAATTGTAGCATCAACAAGTAGGGATGTCCCGATACAACTTTTTCACTTCTGATACGATGCTGATATTACAGCCGTCAGTATTGATCGATCCCAATATCAGTCTGACTAGTGTCAGTGACTTTAATCCTCATACCAAGCACTAAGCAAGCATTTAGCAACAGTGGAGAGGAAAACTCCCTTTTAACAGGAAGAAACCTCCAGAGAATCCTGGCTCAGTATAAGCAGCCATCCTCCACGACTCATTGGGGATGGAGAAGACAGAGCATACACACACACACACACACACCAAGTAATGTGTCTATAGTTATATTGTGATTTCTTAAATATTCTATTTGGTGAGAGATAAACTTTATTGTATTTATCCTAGTGAATCTATAATTAAATGGATAGTATTAACACATCAAAAGTCAATGAAAACAAAAAGTTATTATCAGGAGAGGGAGAATGTTTAAGTGGTTAGCAGCAGTGTGCTAGTCGATGGCCCCCTCCATGAGGCCACCACAGCTCAGCAGAACATCGTTGTAGCTTCTTCTGGGGAGAAAAACACTTAGAGAGAAAATAAAGTTAACAGCTGAAATAGCAGGAAATAATACAGTTAAAGGAGCAGATAGTAGAAGAAAGTAGTAGAGTGTGGAAAGTGGTCAGTGAGTCCTCCAGCAGTCTAAGCCTATAGCAGCATAACTACATAGAAATGTGATGCTGAGAATACCAACTAGCCTCTTGAGTTTTCCTTTGGATTTGAGTCTGAAGACATGAAGGCAGCTGGTATGAGGCCTTTGAGCCACCAGTGTCTCCATCTCTGAGGACATCACCACTCAGCAAAGAATCTGGAGAAGTGAAAATAAAAAAATTACACAAATAATAACATTTCTACATGAAAGCCCAACAATATGCAGTAAAAGTGAAAATATATTATTAGACCTTTATGTGGCGTTATTTGGTCGCTCAGTGGTTGAAACAGATTCAGTTTCCACAATTTTACAGCAGTTCAGGCCATTTCATTCTATTAGTCTTTATACCACTGTTGTTTTTATTTCAAACAAAAAATATCCATCCCTGTCGGACATGACCCGAGGATCCTCTGGGAGTGCTACACTTTGCCGCTGTTGGCAAGGACGTAATTTTCACTTTAGAAGTGGGGGGGACACGGGGGGGGGGGGGGGTATCTTTACAGTACGCTCTAATGGGAAACAGGCTTCAACACAAACGGTTGTTTTCCGCTTGGTCCTAGAGCTCAACCAGTGTCAGTTTAATATAGCGTAATATTGTTTTTGGATGGTAAAAAGTGCAGGGGTCAAAACTTGACTTTGGAAAAAGTGGGGGGACATGTCCCCCCCGCCAAAAAAAAAATTACGTCCATGGCTGTTGGTGATATGTGGAAAAAACATGTGAGTACCCACATAATATAAAACTGACAATGGGTAATGGCTTATTAAATACTTTACGTATTTCTTTGATTTTATTGAGATTGTTTGTCTGTTTCATCGACATATAAATATGTCTGGTTGTTCATTCCTGGCTACATGGTGACTGTTGCCCTCTAGTGGCCAAACCGTGACTCTACGCTGTGTTGAGGATCCAATCACTGCATAAAGAGTCCGCATTCCTGGCTGAATCCCGACCGTGAGAAGAGCCTCGTCTTTGGAAAAATGAGTGAATTTGTAACAGCTTGTTGGGTTAATTAAAAGTGAAGGGATTCGCGGCAGCGCGTGGATCGTTAAAGTCTGGAACAAGCGACAACAATACAACAAACCACAGAGCTCCAGACTGAGTGGAGCCAGCAGCGTTCCACAGCCTCAGCACGACCCCCGCACACTTCCGTCCACAACACAAGGAAACTCTGGTAAAGTAACACCCAGCGTTTATTACTGCTGCTTCGATTACCTATCGCTTCATTTTGGTTCCATTTTATCTCACAAGGAAAAAATGTTTGCTAACTTAGGGCACTTTCAGAATCAAGGGCAAAAGAGGGAACGAAACAAAATTAAGTAAGTGATGACTCTGAATAATGCTTATTTAAGCACGTTTTAACTAATTTTAACAAACGGTGCTATTAAGCAGTGATTAAGAGTGATAACTCCTCAGTTACAACCATTTTTATTGGAGATTACAACGCAAAGAGAAGCACTAGTTTTCCTCTGCAGCGGAGTGATATGCTGCTGTAGGTGTTCCCAGTCGTCTCCAGGGTCTGGAGGACAGTGCATGGGGAAGACGGAGGGACACATCGGGAGAAGAAAATCCAGCGCTTCAATGAAAAGTAGCAACTGGAGCTCAAACGTTAGCAGGAACGATCAGTAGCACGGGATTTATACAAAAGGTATGTGACGTAAATGTAGTTTGTAATTGATGTAAAAGAGTCAAACGCTGAAGAGCTTCCCGGAGGTGCACTCCGCTTCGCGGAGCCGGGGTATGCTGCGCGGAGGCTCGTCACTCGGGTCTCCCGGTGGAGGGCTGGGCTAGCAGCTAGCATAGCTTAGCATAGCGTCACTTACTCGAAGTTTTTAGAAGTTTCTATAAAGGATTGTGGAGACGGCTGGACTGATTTAGACCCATAATTTAGGGATATGAACCGATATATCATTAATATGTGGCCCAAAGACGAAACGAACCTGGATATTATTTATGGAGCGTATCTTTAACTTTACGCTCGTAGGCTGGAAAAGAAAGCTAAGCTAATATTAGCAAACTGTCGAATGATTTTTAACTTGCTGCACATGTTCACAATAGTCCATTTATGGTAATAATCTATGTTAATTATACTCTTAAGCTAGATGAAGCTGTTTTTACTGGTGTTCTTGATTTGTGGAACATTAGATGCGTCTCTGAGTCCTTGTTCTCGTGTGTGTGTGTGTGTGTGTGTGTGTGTGTGTGTGCGCGCGCGCGCACGTGTGTGTGTGTGTGTGAGAGAGAGAGAGGTGGGGGTAAAGAGGAATTTGACGAAATATTGAATTTGGGATTAAAATCCTTGAGTTTAATGACTTTCTGAGTGTTCTTGAGCTGCCAAACACGTGACTGTACAGTCAGAAAATATAAAGAGTGTATTGGATTTTTCTGCTCAGGAATTCCCAGTCAGCTCATGAATAATCTTTTTTGGTGAATGTTTTAGATCATAAAACCCTGTGTCACAACGTGACCGTGTGGATTGTGTGTGTAAGACTTGATTGGATTTTCTGTCTGATTGTAGAAAACACTCTGACACTTTGAGGATTTCCATTGAGATGGATGTCAATGGGAGTAACGAAGTTCATTCATGCACTTTGTACACATGATGTCTGAAATGAGCTATGTATTTAAATGTCCTCACATATCTGGGCCTTTTCACTTCATTCAAACAATAAACTGATTCCCTTTCCGATCCAGCTCTGTGTAAATGATGGCTGTGGCTTGGGAAAGCTGGGGGGGAAAAAATCACACCATTTTCATTCTGGTGGTGCATGTGTGTCCCTGCTCATGTCCCACTCTCCTTGGTTTCCCTCAGCTTTCATGTGTCTGTAGAACAATGAGCAGTGGGAGAGGGTGCAGTCCTGTTGGACAGCTGTGGTCTGGACAGGAGGAATGGAGCAGAGATGAGGTGGAGGAGGAAACAGCTCTTTGTGGTTACATCCTTTTTGCCTGAGTGTTTTTTTTTCTTCTCACAAGCCCCTAAACAGCAGCTGTTGTTGCTGCAAGGTCCATGTTTGACATCAGATCAGTGGATCAACTCACATATCTGAGTTTTGTGACACTTTTCTTAGGTTGTAATTAGTTTATCAACACAGTCGTCAGATGCGATGCAGTTATAGGTAATGTTTGCCAGTTAAACTGATGCAAGTGTTGCAGATAGTTCTGTCTCATCGCCTGTGTTTGAATGAGAGTCCGTTATCTTGTGTGGTCCTTGTATCTCATCAGAAATGCTCCCAGATAGGCGGACGTGTCGCCTATTGTTCTTTCACACGCGTGACCAACTGATCAGATTATTGAATCAAGCAAGTCTCTGCAGGTTTGGAACATGAGTGAAAATTATGTCAGAAAAAATAGAAGAGAGAGGTCAAAGGACTTTCTGATTAGTCCACCAATATTTCTGCTATCAGATGCTTGCTTAATGATGTTACCAGGTAAAGAACTGGAAACAAACCACCTGCTTTTCTTGTGTTTTGCAGAAAGTTGACCAATCAGAGCTTTTGAGTGACGAAGTCGACCTGAAGAGGAGCTGTTGCTGAAGAATGTTCACTTCCTCATAAGACCTGTGTCAGATTTGTACCGGTGAGAGCGGCTGCAGGATTAAGATCTCAGCTCCTGCAGCCTACACCCCCTCCCTCCCTGACTCCCATCAGTGGTGGTGACCCTACCCTGAACAGCTTGCTGGAGGGTCCTTCCTGACCAGCAGCAGCTGCGTCCTGCTAGCTGACTCCCGTTCCTCCCTTGTTTCCTGTCCTTGGTCAGACAAGGCTAAAGCCTCCTCCGCTCACCCCACCCCTCATCTCTGTTTGCTTCTCATACACGCTTCACACCCTTGAGCTGCCTGATTTGCTGCTCACACATTCAGATTCCTATAGTGTCAGCAAGTGACTTTTAAACACTTTGGAAGACCCCAGCTGACCCATTTGTCACGGAGTTCCTCCCTTGCAACATGACCTCCATGTCGAGTCTCTTCTCCTTCACAAGTCCAGCTGTCAAACGCCTGCTCGGTTGGAAGCAAGGAGATGAGGAGGAGAAATGGGCAGAAAAGGCCGTGGATGCGCTGGTGAAGAAGCTAAAGAAAAAGAAAGGGGCCATGGAGGACCTGGAGAAAGCCCTGAGCTGCCCCGGACAGCCCAGCAAGTGCGTCACCATTCCCAGATCCCTAGACGGTCGGCTACAGGTTTCCCACAGGAAAGGTCTGCCACACGTTATCTACTGCAGAGTGTGGCGCTGGCCTGACCTTCAGTCCCACCACGAGCTCAAACCTTTGGAGGTGTGCGAGTACCCCTTTGGCTCTAAGCAGAAGGAGGTCTGCATCAACCCATATCACTACAAGAGAGTGGAGAGCCCTGGTACGTACTTAAATTCTGACTAATTTTTATTTTTATTTCACACATTTGAGACCTAATCTAAACACATCCAGTTAACTCATATGCTCACATTCACATTGCTTTTAAACGCGCTTCTTTTGTTTTGTAAATCGTTCATTCAAAGCTGCAAATTAGGGATAGACCGACACGTGGTATACTTTTTCAGTAGAGCCGATTTAAAGTGGAGTACATCTGTGACCCACCGCGGTGCTGTTACAGAACTTTATCTAAACGTATTTTTGTGTTGCTGAAAAACAACTTCTTTAAAACATGGTTGTCAACTGAAATTTGTTTTATTCACCAGTATATTTAATACTGAGTTTGTTAATTTGTTTGACTAACCTTTGTTAAATATCTTACCCCTCCTTTTCACCAGATGCATACTTTGCTGCAATTAGCCGCCATTGTGGTGGACAGGCTTCTTTCCACTGGAAGCGACGAGGCGCTTTCATTATGTTTTGAGTCAAATTTTTACACGCTACTGCATAAAACCCACATTTCAGATCGGTCCAGGCAACAACTTAGACACGTAAGCAGTCAGTAAGTTTACATTAGGGCTGCAACTAATGACTATTTTAATAGTCGACTAGTCACCGACTATTGAAACGATTAGTCGACTAATTGGATAATTATTAATTTCTTTAGTTTAGCTCGAGATTGCTTTAATTATGTGAAAAATGATGATAAACACAAGAAAGATGGGTACTTCAATGGAAAATGCATATTTAATTGAACTTTGCTGCTGACAGGCCAATTCATACCAACAGTAAATAAAAATGCCCCGTCTAACACCAATTAGGCACAGTGCCCAGTCAGTATAGACATAAATGCATAAATAAAATTAAAATACTTTTGTCAGGCACAGTCGGGCATAACATTAAATCTCTCCTTTTAAAAAGTGAAAATACGTTTAAAAAAAGTACAACGTACATCCAAAACAAAACATGTTGGCTTTCGTGTTATTTAAATCTTACCGAGGTGATCAGACTCTGTTTCATTCAACTGTCCGACGTGCTTTCTCTTTAAGTGTTCATGCATCAGCGACGTGCTGCCGTGATACGCGAGGACTGCTTTGCAAACTATGCAGGTCATCTTTTTATTCGCCGAATCCGGGCTAGAATGCTCCCAAACTAGATGTTTTGGTACGCGTAGCTACTGTGTTGGACAGCGCCATTTCTGTTAGCTGGCGCTCAGCAGACAAGCTATTGCACATGTGCGACTATCGGCAGAGATTGTAATGAAGCGAGATGCCTCACTCGGTTGGAAAAAACACGTCTGGCGACAACGTCGACAATGAAATTCATTGTTAACTTTTTCTGTTGTCGATATTTGTTGACGAATCGTCGCAGCCCTAGTTCACACGCGCATCTAAGTTGATCTAAAGTAAGGGTGTCCGATTTTATCGGTCTACAGATATAATCGGCCAATATTGATATTAAATATGCGTTTTTACTCCTTTTAATGACCCGACTTTTACATACAATGCACATATGGTGTTTCCACTAGGTTTTTCCGGGAGAGGGGGGTGGTGGAGTTATTCGTGCACACGGAGTGTTTTGCAGCCGTGATGCCGGAGTTTCTGGCGTGCAATGACCTTATGTAGGGGAAACGCTGACATTTTATACGTCAAACTCTGGGAAAAACAACAGGAATTGTAAACAAACACTGGTGAAAGTGAAGCAGACAAAGTTAAAACTGGATATGCACAATGGCCGAAGGAATGGACAACAAGGCTGCAGCACAGTGTATTTGGTATGTACTGTGCTGTTTGATGTTGCACGTGTTACTCTGTGGCAATGTCATTATCAGAAGACCGCTTCCACGGTCTCGTTACCGGTATCGGCTCGACTGAGCCGTTTAAATGCAGAAGCAGCCAGGTAATTTTCTGGGTGCTTCAGCACGATTAGAAGCAATTTGTCTTCATCAAGACTAATGCGCTTGCATGCATTTAATAAAATTAGTGATGCACCGATATGACATTTTTGGGCCAATACCGATATTCAATATTAATATCACTGTTATGGCTGATAACCCATATTTTCCGATACCGATATGCTGGCATGAATGCTTATAAAATTAGCAGATTTTGTATAGAATGAAAATCATTAAATCTAAATTTACGTTATTATGTACACACACACACACACACACACCACACATTTAAGCTTCTGAGATGATTACAATCACTGTCACCTGACTAAACAAATACACTTCACTTCCCCTCACCCTCTAAAACAGGTAAACAAATAAACACTAGATAGAAAAAAATATTGGTTTTTAATATCGGCCCAGTTTTATTTATCGGACCGATATTTATGCCGATATATTGTGCATCACTAAATAAAACTGAAGTCAGTTTATTTACGTCAGTGTTTCTCAATTATTTTCCTTCACACCCCCTCAGCAATATGATTTTTCACCTGTCACTGCTGGGGTTTTTCCTCTTGTCCGACTGTAATCTAGATTAATCCGGGGGTTATTTTGGCTCCGTCTTATTTTATCGTCTTTTTCTGCCGACAGCCAGCACTTTGGCCATTTCTTCTCTCACTCTCGTGTGGTGTACGTATGGGCTCTACTTCTGTTGGGTAAAGAAGGCATCCCATTGATGAGTCTGAACAGTGCTGCTGCCTAGTGACTGGGGGTGGTTTAGCATTCCGGGGGACCCCACTAATTGAGAAACACACATTTAGGGCAATAGTTTGGTTTAGGGCAGAAACGAATCATCGAACGATAAACCTGGTAAACTACGGGTAGATAGTCTAATGCTAAGCTAGCTCGTAGTTCAGAAACAAACGTGATGGTTGTGTATGACTAAATTTCAGAAGCGGAAGAAAATCCCCACCATCCCGTTTATTTGTGGATCTCTGCAGCTGCAGCGGTGTGGAGCAGAACCGCTGCAGCTGCTACCTCAAGTCTACTTGTTGCTACTGAGCGTTAGCAAGTCTTCACACGGCAAGCCGTTGTAGCATGTAAATCACAACCGCTTCTGTACAATTTAGACTGGTTAATGCTGCCAACCTGTACATAATAAAATGGATAGGCCACCATTACATTGTTGCTAGGAGAAATTAAATGTTATTATAGTTTCCAGTAT
Source organism: Nothobranchius furzeri (assembly GCF_043380555.1). Classification (NCBI taxonomy): domain Eukaryota; kingdom Metazoa; phylum Chordata; class Actinopteri; order Cyprinodontiformes; family Nothobranchiidae; genus Nothobranchius; species Nothobranchius furzeri. Next base: position 28,575,443 of record NC_091741.1, on the reverse strand, counting down.
ATTGCTCCTGAACATGTTACTGAAATAATTAAATTCTAGTAATATGTGAATATATTTAAATATGTTTAGATTAAAATGAGTGATATTTAACCTAAAATTTTAATGAAATTTAAGTCAAAATTTGTTCCATAAAATACTAACTATAGATATCAGCTGGGAAAGAGGGAACTAGACAACACCAATTTAATACATGTTGTTGATCCCTTCATCATTTTGTTGTTTTATTTCTTTATAATTTGAGCCACAGACCAGAGACTCGTTTTACTTAAAACGTCGTCAAATAGAATACTCGTTAATTGATGGATGATTCGATAAATACTCGAATACTAAAATATTCGATAGCTGCAGCCGTAGTTTGGTTTTCTAATGCACATATAAACGCAATGACTGTAAAACATTCGGAAATATTCAAAATAAATCAGGTGCAGATTTCCAGTTGCTTAAAGAGCAAGTCACCCCTTACAGGAAGCGTACTTCACTCCCACCTCATGTTTGAAAAATGTAACAAATGCTGTTGCCTAGCAGACCGAGAGGGTGGAGCCACTAACAAATACACACACTCACGACATTGTGACATCATAATGTACCAGTTTACATCATAGCATACCTCTTAGCCAATAGCGGTGGTAGATTTAAATTCAAATGCAGTGAAGAGTTTTTACCTGACAACGGCACAACACTGACAGTTTCAGGCAGAAAATTTAAATTTTAACTAAAATGCACAAAAGTGCAAAACTGTTGACTACACGTGTCTGCAGCACGATTAGACACGCATTTATATAGTTTATCAGAAAAAAATAGTTGATTTGGGGGTGAATTTCTCTTTAACTAGTAAAAAATGTACGCCATTTCCTGTTTAACCTCAATAGCCAAGTTAAACGGAACAGAAAATAAACCATAAACGTTTTTTGGATACATGCTGCCGTCTTTCTCCTTGCTCGGTATTGTGTGAACTCCAGAAATCACGCTTGGTGTTGCAAATATCCCGTGATTTTGTGACCTCGCGCGACAGACTGGGTGGAACGCTTTTGCTCCCGTTACGCGTCTGAAATTCTCCTGGTTGGAAGGGAGCTTGTGGCTAGGGCTGTCGCGGTAACCGCAAAAATGAAATATCGCAATATGAAGAAGCCCACCGCGCTGCATCATGGGCCACCGCGATTACTGAACTTGGTTCAACTCAATGATGCATGTTGAGAAGGATGGCTGCACTGGTATCAAAACGAAACGTTACTTCGCTCCTTTGGGAGCGCTTTGGTTTTCAGTACGTCAGCTGCTGCGCAGCCAGAGTCCTTGGCCGAGACGGAGCTGCCACCAGCGGCAAAAAATAAATAAATAATAAACGCTCGGAGACCTCCTGAAGTCCCGGACAAGCACTGCTTCTGCAACCGTCCCGAAGAGAGTTTGAGCCGAGCTGGAGCTCACTCGCTACCTGCAGGAGGAATGCATCCACCCTAAAGAAACCCCCCTGACATGGTGGAGCAACAACCGGGAGAGATTCCCTTTGCTCGCCAGAGTCGCACGCAAGTTGAGTTCGGAAGCGAGCGGGGCCGGACCGGAGCGGAGGGGAGCGGAGGTAGTGGAATTTGGGGTAAGTGCAACGAGCGCACCATCCGAGAGGGTTTTCAGTTTTGCTGGAAATGTTGCCCCCCCTCTCAGATCCTCTCTCAAAGCGTAGTTAACATGCTGGTTTTCCTTGTGGGTAACAAGGACGTGACCGAGCTATAAAGCACCGTCATTCGTGTGTGTGAAAGTGAAATGATAGTGCCCCGCCCCCCGGCGCGCGCGCGCCCGGTACATGCAATTTTTTATGCTTGATTTTAAACAACTAAACAAAATGGGGACTTGTTTCTTATTTGTTAGATGCTGCAGCCAAATTTGCATTTAAAAGTTTAACCTTCTCCTGAATTTTGTTGTTTTTAAGTTCAGTCGGACTCCGACTGTCGGACAAACAAACGTTACTGCGATCTGTGTTGTTACTGCCCTTTGATCTGCATTCAGTAAAGCGTTATAAAAGAAGGCACGGCAATTTTTAACCTTTTTTAAATGTGTAAACATTATGTTTATATAGTACTGCAATAAAAAAAAGGACTGCAATAATATCGCACACCGCAATATTAAGCCACCCTGAATCACCGCAGGGGGAATTCCTCAACCGCGACAGCCCTACTTGTGGGTCAAACGCTGCTATTACTTTACATGCTACTCATGCGTCTGGTGGAGACAAGGAGGTTGTTCTAATACTGTCTGTACAAAATAAAGATCAGATTCAGAAATGTTGTGCATCCAATGTTGCTTTTGGTGTCATTTTAGCATGAAAATAAGGTAAAAAGAAATAAATAAATAAATAATCTAGTAATCAGCCATGAACGTCAGCAGCACATATCGGCCATCGTCTGACCAGGACCTCTGCAGATCATTATCGGCAATTTAAAAAAGCCATCTAGTCAATCTGCAAACATATTGAAAATAGAGAAGTTGGCATCATTTAATTATTTGCACACGTACATTTTCACATCACATTTTAACTCTTATCAAGACGGATCTTGTTCAGTAGAGAACTAATCTTGTTTTTTCTTTAGAAAAGTTACGTTACGTAGCATTTTTTTAACTTTTAACACACACAACTAAAATATTAGCATTGTTTTCTTTTAAAATCCGGAACAAATATAATATAGATGAAATCCGTTTTGAGCCTTGCACATCCTCTGGAGCTGGTAAAGAAATCCACAAAGGTCGAGAGGCTGTCATCACACAGGCCTGTCCATTCTGCCTCTTCCATTTCACAGAAAATCAATATCACTAGCTCTCTCAGTCTTATTAGATTATGTTCCTCAGGCACTCCAGATTGGGTGTGGCACCAGAGAGAGGGGCCTGCTAACTGCTGCATAAACCCTCCGACTACATGCTCGTCACAAACTTCTCTCTAATATCATTTCACATCGCTTCAGATAGAAGAACACCTGGCCCTAATGAGCTGGGCATTCTGTTTAGGCTGGTCTGGTTCCAGGTTGTGGATCACGTGTCGGTCAGGAGACGATGCCTGTATGTAGAAGGCTGAGGATTCCTCTGGCGTTGCCTTACAGCCTTTAACAGAATTCTCGGGCCCTGGAGTGAAGAAATGGGTGTAAAGCCTACTGCACACAGGAAGCACGATCGGAGCAGAACGGCAGTGGAAAGGTTTACTCATGACAATCCCTGCACAATGGGAGAGTCTCAGCCGCAAAGGGGCTTCTCCACTGTGCTCCTCGCTTGGCTTGCGAGACCGAAAAATCCCCAGAGTTTATGCAATCTGCCATTAAACCAAAAAGAAGGAAATGATGTTTGATATCACGGTTGGATGTCATTTATGGAAAATGGCCTGTATTTGATATAGCGCCTTCTAGAGTCCTGGAACCCCCCAAGGTGCTTTACAACGCAGTCGTTCATTCACACCAAGCCCCCATAATTTGAGACTGGACATGAAGCAAAACAGGAAGTGACAAAAATTGCAGTTCCACTCTCATCCACTAGGGGCTGGTGTCAGAAGCGAGCAAATCCTCATTGAGTCCCATGTTAAAAATACCAATTTCACAGCAGAAATAAACATGTTTACAGCCTGGTACCAGAACATGTTTTTGGTTTAAATGATCTAGTTTACACTCATGACAACTCTGAGGGGGGTGAATGTTTTTCTCACTCTTCTGTTTAAGTGTATTAAAAGCCTAAAACTCTGTATAATCAATGAGCATCAGACCCACGTGACCACAGAGCTAGCTCCGTGGAAAGGCCTCAGCCTGAAAACTGTTCCGCCATTTTCAGTCTCTCAACTTAACACCATTAGTTGTAGTGTGTGTGTGTATTCTTGTTTGGATATTATTTGTGCAATTGTTGGACAAAATGACTTGCTGTGGTATTAATTGCACTAATAGAGCGTCCAAGGAGTCTCCACTTCATTTTTTTCGGTAAGTAAACTAGGGCTGCAGCTATTGAATATTTTTGTAATCGAGTACTCTATCGAATCTTTTATCGATTAATCGAGTACTCTAATACATTACTCTTCTGCGTTTTTAAACCATTATATCAAACAGCATGTTATAAAATATGAAAGACCTCTTGAAATGAGGAAGCAGTTGCCAGTTATTCTTCAAGTTTTATTCAAAATTAGTTTTCAAAACTTCAGCACTTCAACTTTACTTCACAGTAAACAAATGCGAGCGGCTGCGGCCCAAACAGAACCAGAACCGCTCACGGCACATGCGCAAACTTGGCTCGCCAGCTGTTTCCCTATTAACACACGTCCGTTTTAATTTCTACACTTTTTTTGTTTCACACTAACAAGGATTGTCGAAAGCATGTTTGCCGTGGTTATGTCAAATTATACTGATTACACAACATTTATTTACTTCCTTTCGTTTTCCTCCGCCACTCTCATAAATACCCGTGTCCTCCTGCAGCAATCCTGAGGGACAACGGACGTCAATAACAACACAGTAAAAAGTCCGACGTGATGTAAAAACTGCTATTTTTAGCACATTTTAAGTCCGACGTGTTGCTACCAGACGTACGGTGTGAGCTGAAACTGAGTGCTACAAATGAAAAAGTCGCACAGCGTCTGCAGAATATATAGAAATACAGGCTAAAATGCATTATCTTGTAGGTCAGGGGTGTCAAACTCAAACGGGGCCGAAATGAAACTCTGGGACGGAGTCGAGGGCCAAACTTAATATTTTTGAAAATGTGACGGCAAATTTGCACATTTTCTTTATCAACATTTATGCAATTTTGAACCTTTAAATTTGGAAACAAACTTATTTCTGCATTAACACTGAATGTGGAATAACCAAATTACACACGAGCAAGTCAGTTTTAAATAAAAGGCATCAGTGGTATTCATTACTTGTGGTATAATCAGCATTTTTAAAATCTATTCAGGATTTATGTTTTCTTGTTTATTCATTTTTCTTATTTTTATTTTTTCTCCTGTAATACGTGTCATCGCTGCTGTGACGTCTAGCTTTCCCCACTGAGGAACAATAAAGGGATTTTCTATTCTATTCATCTATCTGCAGCCTTTCCACTTCCTGTTTACTGTAGGTTAAATCTTTTCTCACGGGCCAACAACAAAATAAAAATATCATTTTATCTTAAATGAAAATGCAACATCTCACCTGTTAACTTTCATGTTTTGGAGCAGAAAAAGAGCATAAAACCAACATATTTAAAGCTCAGTTTGCTCCACTGGTTTACTGTGATGCTCACCTGTTCCAGCCAGATACCTGCATCATGGGGTTGATCTGAGCTGAGGAGGAGACTCCTGTTGTTTTGTTCATCTTCATCATAATAATGACAACATTAGATGACAACAGGTGCTCACATAGGTTTGTGCTGATGAACATGTCTGAGCAGCTTGACCGCGTTGTTGTGTGTCGGGGAGGAAACACGACCACAGCAGCCACAGAGTCGTGCTGGTTTGAGCGTGTTGCTGTTCGCTGGAGTTATATCGGCTCTGTCTGGAAGTTAGTTAGAACACTTTTTCTTTAAGTCGTGAACACATTACTGAGCGATTAAAATCTCCGTTTCTGGGCTTCAACGTCAGAAAACAGCTGAGTGAACTCGGCGCTGAGTGAGAGGAGTGTTTAGTTTGTCCGAGACAGCGGAGCTGCAGACACCGGCAGCAGGTGGAAAAAACACAAAGGAGGGGGCTTCGTCGGCTCCGCGCTAACGCCGCAAAGCATCATGGGAGTTGAAGTCTTTGCGGTAAAATCGGCCAGCGGGCCAGTTTTAATATATTTTTTATATTTATCTCGCGGGCCACATAAAAATGCTTCGCGGGCCGCATCTGGCCTGCGGGCCTTGACTCTGACATATGTGTTGTAGAGGCTCCGAGTCCGCTTGCAGAAGTGACATTTACAGGTGCTGCAGCATGGAGGATGTGGTGTTGTTGTAGGCTAAATCCATTTTACAGTATTTATACTGGACTACGTTTTCCGCCTTACGACGTGAAAAATGGTCCCACACCTTTGACATTGTGTGTCTTTTTAGCACTCCACCGGGGTCCACGTTGTCCGCCATGGCTTAAAAGAAAGTTAAGTTGCGTTCGCTACTCGCGTGTGCATTCAGTGCAGTGTGTATGTGCGTCACTTATTTCGGTCCAGGTGAAACATGACCCCGGGCGATTGCAAAGCCATGAATTAATTAAACATGAATTAAACAAAGCTTCGAGGCAGAGAATTTGACTCGAGGATTTTTTGTGCTCGAATTATTCGAGGTACTCGAGGAATCGTTTCAGCCCTAAAGTAAACTTATTAGGGTTGTCACGATACTAAAATTTCAAACTCGATTCGATACTTGAAAAAAACTCAATACTCGATTTCGATACTATTTAAAAACACCAATTTATTGAACAAGTTTATTAAAAAAAATAACATTCCTCAATTTATATTGCAAAAATTAAATGTTAAGAATTAAGTGTATAAAGTGCTTAAACCTTTCAAGTATCAGCATTTTTTAAAACGTGCATACAAAAACTGGTGAAAGTTAACACTTTAAATCATGAGTTGTCTCACTATATATACACTATTTGCAGAGTGATGTTTTGCTGCTTAAACTCTGTTTAAGGTGCATTTTGTCATAAGATGTAATGCCACATGTTTTGTTCTGTACTTTTGAACAACTCTGTTGGTCAATAAAGGGAGAAAACGAATTTCTCCACAGTAGGACAAAGGTACATCTACCGGTAATCTTAATGAAAACAGACTGGCGCACAGCAGTGACGTCATTAAAAGCGCCGGTTAGATTAGCCGCGGCTAGTCTGTTTACGCCTAGAAATCCCAGACCCGCTCCAAACGAACAGGGGAATCACGTTAATGATTCCTAACAAAACCTTTCGACATAGAGATGTTTTGGTGCAGATAATGTCTTATTTCGAGGCTGCACCATGGGTGCCCGTCCGAACCCGTTATATGGATATACGCTGATGGCGATTCGCCGATGGATCTAAATACCCCGGGGAATCCAAGTAGCACCAAAGTTGTCAGCGTGAGTAAACAAACGTACTGCATGCTAGAAATTAAGTCCGGGTTGCAATAAACGGGAGTTTCCTTTAAGCACATAAGCGTGAATATACAACTACGTGTCGGACTTGGTATGCTAATTAAGTTGGGCTGCGAAGCGCCTCCCAAATTCACTGTTTATGTTTTTGTTTATTTATTTGGCAGACAAAACTTGGATCGGAGACAACTCGCGTGGGAAATTGCAATGTAGCCATGCGGCGTCTTCTTCTGTTTGTCTGGGAGGCGGAGGCTGCTTTACGGCATCTGGCTGTCGTGCGTGTCGGTGTACTTGAAGAAGGCTGTGTATAATAGTCCCTAATATCGATACCACAGGGATGGAATATCTAATTTAGATACCACTTTTAGCATCGATTTATATCTAGGTATCGATTTTTTTGACAACACTAAAACTTATATTTATGTATTTTAGGTCACTGCTGAGCTTAGATTTTAACATGTACTGTTTAACCATGAAATTTAAATGTAATAGGGTAAAACCCAGTGCATTTAACATAATGCTGCACTTTAGAAAATGGGTTGAAATATAACATGTTGGTGGAGCTGGGTTCCCACTATCGGTATGGTCCCCTCCCCTCAGTGGCAGCTCGACGCATCTCCGATCGCAGCAACGCCTGTCTGCTGCGCAGGCTGCCAGCTTGTGGAGCTCTCGGATGGAAACCTCTTGTGCTCTACCCGGTTTTACCCAGCGGTCAGCCCGGCGTATCTCTGACTCAGAAGCTCTGGTGTTGTGTACAGTTAACTCCGGTTGTAGCTAGGTTGCTACCTCCGTTAGCTTAGCTCCCACCTCTGCGTTAGCTTTGGGTTAGCTTGCAGCTACATTGCTTCAGTTCGACGAGTGTCGTCATTTGATCCCAGCCTTCCAGCCCCACCCTCAGCTCCACGTCTTTTCCCTTTTATGGAATTGTCTGGGCTTGATGGAACCTTTTGACACGGTCAAAATGGCGGTGGTGGGAACCTCCCATTTTGGCACAAAAACTTATAATTGGAGCCTATGGACACAAATTGTCCAGTATATATGTCGATGATTCACACACACATTCACACACTGGTGGGGATGAGCTACGATGTAGCCACAGCTGCCCTGGGGAGCACTGACAGAGGCAAGGCTGCCGAGCACTGGCGCCACCGGTCCCTCTGACCACCACCAGAAAGCAAGGCGGGTTAAGTGTCTTGCCCAAGGACACAGCGACAAACTGAGCGAGGCTCGAACCTGCAACCTTTCGATTACGAGGTGACCACTTAACTCATTCACTGCAGGCGTTTCTTACCGTTTTTACTGTTTTTTTAAGAGTCACAGAACGTTGCGCGCTAGGATAAAGTTGACGCCAAAACAACCAAAACAGGGGGGCTCACCTCTTACATCAGAGGATCTTGAAGTGAAAATTTTCCGAGTTTCCGACCGGGAGATCTGACATGGGGGTGGGGGGGGTTCATTTGATTTTTCCTACTCAGAGGTGGGGATTTCCGAGTTCTGAGGACAAATCCAACGCACTGTGAGTGGCCTTCTGAAATCTATGCCTACCGTCTTCGATTGGCGGGTAGAGTCAGCCAGCGGGGGCTTCCTGCATGCGTGATTCATTATCATTCTGCATGCCGTGGAGTAAACATCCCTATGTCTGCAGCATGAGCGACTGCTGCTCAGTGGGAAGAGGGAGAAGAGAGCTGGGAGGAACGGCTGTGAGCAACACAGCTCACAGTAGCCTTTGTTTCCTTTTAGCTTCAGTCGCAGCAGTGGAGGCCAGAGGGTTGTGAGGACAAGCGCAGCAGGATCGGTAATAGAACTGGGAGCAAATTAATAAAATAATGTGGTTCCCAATAGGGCTGCTCGATTATGGCAAAAATAATAATCACGATTATGGTGACTGAAATTGAGATCACGATTATTTAGGACGATTTTTCTATTTATGTTGATTTTATTTGTTTTTATTCAGTCATAAAGTTGCTCAGGGCACAATCAGGGCAAAAATAAACAAGAAACAAGATGATCACTAAAATAACTCCTGATTCCCAGTATAAAAAGACCAATATACTTTTAGCTCATAGTCTATGACCCAAGGGCTATAGACCTTGGTTTAACTCATGTAAGTCTAACCAGTACAGAACCAAATACCAATATCTTGCAAATACTGACAGCAAGAATTATACAGTGGCATTTATAACAAATAAATGCAAATAAATTGATGTCCACAAAATGTTGCATAACATTTATTTAGTCGTGTCAAGGTGCTGTAGGAGAGTGCACTAGCACCGCGTCCTCAGAGAGATTAGTTATTATTCATCAGCGTGAGGAACTTGTTTCTACCTTATTTATAAACTATTTATTTACAAGTCCATCAGTTAATGTAATAAATGTCCCAACCACAGCTGCACCCCCCACCCCCCAACCCGGTCTCACAGCAATCGGGGCAAGCTGCACGTGTGTTTAGCACGCCGCACATTTAGCCGTTTTTAGTGGCTCAGGAGTCCGCAGGTGCGGTGTGTAGGGTTGTCACGGTATGAAAATTTAACCTCACGGTTATTGTGACCAAAATTATCACGGTTTTCGGTATTATCGCGGTATTTTTTAAACGGTGTTGCATATGTTCAGAAAGCATTGATAGTCCTGTTCTACACAAACTGAAATAGTTCTGAAAAGGTTTAACAGTGTTTATTAAACCTAAAATAACACAACGCCTTAGCAAAAGTGCAACTTTTCACAAGTAAAGGAACAAATAGCTTCTTTTTCTGGAACATGTTACAGTAGTCAGTGCAGGTTTAAATGATACAAATCCAAACATTCAAAACATAAACAATATGTAAACAAATCAAAGAAACACCACTTGTTTTCTCATATACTTGTTTTCTTCATTATCAAAATGAAAATCTAAAACTCCAGTCCACACTTGACTTGAGCACTGTACAAGTCAACCTTAAAAAATATGTATTTAAAACAAATAGCCACTTTAAACAAATGACTAAAATAACTACTACACTATGTAATCAAATCCAAACGTTCAAGTATAAATGGCATTGAATAAGTAAACAAATCAATAACAAGGAACTAATTGTATATTTCTCTTCATCATCAACAAATAAGATGCTTCATCCAGCAACAGGGTGTCCGTGACACGGTTTAAATGCTGGCAGAGGACGCTGCGGCTGCAGTATATAGTGACTCGTTGTATTCTCCCTCAACCAAAAGTCCTCACGTCATGCATTTAAGCTAAAATGCTAATGTTAACTTACCTTGCACTGGCTGTAGAGACGTGGGTGATGGTCACGCAGATGTGCCATTAGATTCGAAGTGTTGCTGCCTTTTGCAGACACTTGTTTCCTGCACCTTCTGCAGACGGGATTGCCGTCTTCTATTAACTGTCCCTCAGCATTTTTCAGAAATCCAAAATATGACCATACTTCCGATTTAGTCTTCTTTGAGGGCTGATGGATGTCCTGGGCGCTGCCGTCTCCTCCTTCGGCCGTTATTTCAGCTTCAAAGTTTTGGTGCCGTTGCAAACTAAAAAGTGCGTGTGCGCGCCACGGGAACTTCAGCTGAAGCGACGGTGGCTGGTAAGGGTCACCGCGCCGAAACCGCGGCCACGGTAAACCCACCGAGATAATATAGTTTTTTTAAAAACTGGACGGTTATTTTTATTGTCAACTTTTTTACCGGGGTTTACCGCTATACCGGTTACCGTGACAACCCTAGCGGTGTGTGTCACTCACTCTGGTTAATCCAACAGGGAACCGGCTCTGAGAGCCGTTTCTTTAGCGACTGACACATCACTACATCATTCCCTTTCCTAATGTCCTGAAGAACGGTCCGGAACGCGGGCGGAGTGTTTAGCTAACCTGCAGGAAATGTCGACGACAGTTATCCAGAAAGTAGCTAAGGGCTACCAGAGATGTTTCTGAGGTGTTCGCTAGGTACTTTTAAGATTTAAAAAGTCAAGAAGGGGGTCTGAGAAGCTGCTAGAAATAGCGTCAAAGTCGCCAAGTTGGCAACACCCTAGGAGGAGCGCTTCATTTGCAACTCAGGGCAGCGCAAGTGGGAGGGGCAAATTATCGGCTTGTTTTTTGTTTTTTATAATCGTTCAAAACTCAGATCGTAATCGTGATTAAAATTCGATTAATTGAGCAGCCCTAGTTCCCAATCCCCAAAAGCAACACAGCTCACGCCCGTTTTATTAAAGAGGACACCACAGACTTTTCCGAGCGTCTTTCGCACCGCCCGACAGATGCAGATTTCCTTTTGCTGAACTATTAAAAAAAAGTGTCATTACCTGTTATGCCTCCGTGGCGAAAGTTAAAACAGTAGCAAATGAATCAGACCTCTGGGATACATGCTGCCATCTTCTTTGTTTATTATTGTATGAACTGTTGAAATCACGCGTGATTGTGCTATTCCCATAAATGATGCCTGTATTTATTAACAGGTCTGTGGGTGGAGGCGGGGTGACAGAAGTAGTGTAATATAACCGTTATCTTGTTTGAACATGTTTCTTTTTACCTGATACAGCTTTATACGGTGGGTTTTTAATCTACTTTAATGGAAAATGACTGATGGACGATTCAACAAGGCTGGGTTTGAGGGTCCAAATAGACTGAATTAGCTCTTACTGGTGGGACTGGGATAGACATGGCTGCTCTGTGTGTGGATTTTTTTTATTTTCTGTTGTTTGATGAATCTTTTTTTGTCTTTGTTTAGTGCTCCCTCCGGTGTTGGTCCCGCGGCACAGCGAGTTCAACCCACAGCACAGCTTGCTCGTTCAGTTTCGCAACCTGACTCATAATGAGGCACAAATGCCCCTGAACGCCACCTTCCCAGAGTCCTTCCAGCAACCCCACAGTGGTGGTGGCAGCAGCAGCGGAGGAGGTGGAGGCGGCAGCGGCGGCGGCACGTTTCCCATTTCTCCCAACTCTCCGTATCCTTCTTCTCCAGCCAGCAGCGGTACTTATCCAAACTCTCCTGCCAGCTCGGGGCCCTCCAGTCCATTCCAGCTCCCAGGTACCCAGCAAACACACTCCTGTACCTGACCCTGGGAAACATGCCAGACTATTGTTTTTCTGTTATGTAGTCAGCTGAGGGAAAAGCTGCTCCAAACGGGTCTCAGATGAGTCTTAAATGTTTTAGATTGAAAGAAAACATCATGTTGGCAGTTGATTAGAGGAAATGGAGACAAATCAGGTTTCCCATGTGTGTGCTTACTAGCTACTTTAGTCCAAGAGGCTGTGGCGGCTTCACATCTTACCGAGGGCCCTTCAGATTCATCAGAGACTGGATGCTCTCGTGTCTGTTTTAGTAGTTTAGCAACAAAGTAGCAGCGTGTCCTGTCCTCCTGTCTTATGTTGGACTTTCTGGATTTTGTAGTGTGTGTGTGTGTGTGTGTGTGTGCGTATGTTGCAAGTGTTTGAGTCCAGGTCTACTGGCACATCCAGTAGCTACAGCTAGTCGAGGCTTTAAATATCAATTTAGAGTAAAAACAAACTGTTGTTGCTGCAGGAATTCATCAGATCTCTCCTACATACATGTGATTTTATTTAAACAGTTCTGCCATTTAACTAAACTTTTGCTGCATTGTTTTTTTCCCTTGTATGCCTCAATAAGGGTCTGAGCAGCTCGTGTTGCATCTCTGTCAGGAATGGGTTAGTGTGTGGTGCAGGAGTGAGGGATATGTGTAACCCGACACTGTTTCCGGGGTACAGATCTTGTGAAGATTGTCTAGGGAGATGTGTGTGTGGTGTGTGAGGGAGGGAGGGAAAGAGAGAGAGAGAGACCATTTGCCAGCAGCAGCAACTGGTCTCACCCTTGCTAACTGGTCTTCCTGTCTCAGCTGACACCCCACCCCCGGCCTACATGCCCCCTGATGAGCAGCTGGGCCAGGAGAGCCAGTCCATGGACACAAGCAGCAGCTTGGTGTCACAAGGCATACCGAGAGGTGAGAAGCGACAGCAGCACTAAAAGAAAAAGAATCATGCGTTTCCAACATTAAACGGATGAAGTTGTCATCAGGAAGTTCAGTGTGGATCATCAGAACAGCAACTGCTGTAGTAATAAACTGCTCTACCTTTGTTCTTGTGAGGGAATCCACTGAAGACGGGCTTCTGGTTTGATAACAATAGTACCACCCATAGTTCTAATGGGCCTATTGTTAGCCCTCCAATAACCCCAATGAACACGATCTTAATGTTGCTGAGGCCGATGGTGTCTAGCTCAAGTCACCAAACTGAAGATACGCAGTAGCTGTTAAATTACTCACAACACGCCATGCCGGCAAATGAGCGTAACACTGCCGCCACGGTGTGTCTTATGAACGCAGCTGGCAATGTGGGAATTTTGTAGCATTTAATCCTGCGTTGCCTGACTTACGAATGCATTTTATGCCTTGGGGCAACAGAGGGTGGTGTCGTGATCGCGTGGGGAGTCACTGCCGAGCTCCGGCAGGAAATGACATCAAAAATGAAAGTAAATACGGGCTCTGCTTTTCGCTTTTGTAAACAGAACCAGTTGAGATGATAAACTGGAATGATGCAGAGCTCTGGGAACTTCTCTCTGTTAGAGCTGGAGGACAGACACCTTTAGGAGCGGCTTCTAAAAAACTTAATGAGCGCAGCCTCGATTGCAATAAAAAGCAAGTTATGTCCAAGTAAAACGGAAATCCACGGCAATGAAAAGACCCCCTTCATACCCCCTTTATACCGTCATCGTGTAATCTTTAGTAAAAAGGGCACCATTACACCACATTATCGCCACGTTCTTGTCAATTATAAACAACGTAAGGGTCCCTGATGCCGGCTCGACGTTGCAGCAAATATGCGCTAGGGCTGTCGCGGTAACCGCAAAAATGAAATATCGCAATATGAAGAAGCCCACCGCGCTGCAACATGCGCCACCACGATTACTGAACTTGGTTCAACTCAATGATGCATGTTGAGAAGGATGGCTGCACTGGTATCAAAACGAAACGTTACTTCGCTCCTTTGGGAGCGCTTTGGTTTTCAGTAGGTCAGCTGCTGCGCAGCCAGAGTCCTTGGCCGAGACGGAGCTGCCACCAGCGGCAAAAATAAATAAATAATAAACGCTCGGAGACCTCCTGAAGTCCCGGACAAGCACTGCTTCTGCAACCGTCCCGAAGAGAGTTTGAGCCGAGCTGGAGCTCACTCGCTACCTGCAGAAGGAATGCATCCACCCTAAAGAACCCCCCTGACATGGTGGAGCAACATCCGGGAGAGATTCCCTTTGCTCGCCAGAGTCGCACGCAAGTACGTGTGCGTTAGTGCAACGAGCGCACCATCCGAGAGGGTTTTCAGTGTTGCTGCAAATGTTGCCCCCCCTCTCAGATCCTCTCTCAAACCGTATATGGTTATCATGCTGGTTTTCCTTGTAGGTAACAAGGACGTGACCGAGCTATAAAGCACCGTCATTCGTGTGTGTGAAAGTGAAATGATAGTGCCCCGCCCCCCGGCGCGCGCGCCCGGTACATGCAATTTTTTATGCTTGATTTTAAACAACTAAACAAAATGGGGACTTGTTTCTTATTTGTTAGATGCTGCAGCCAAATTTGCATTTAAAAGTTTAACCTTCTCCTGAATTTTGTTGTTTTTAAGTTCAGTCGGACTCCGACTGTCGGACAAACAAACGTTACTGCGATCTGTGTTGTTACTGCCCTTTGATCTGCATTCAGTAAAGCGTTATAAAAGAAGGCACGGCAATTTTTAACCTTTTTTAAATGTGTAAACATTATGTTTAGATAGTACTGCAATAAAAAAAGGGCTGCAATAATATCGCACACCGCAATATTAAGCCACCCTGAATCACCGCAGGGGGAATTCCTCAACCGCGACAGCCCTAATATGCGGCATTATTTTCTAAAAGAGGCTTGTATTATATCTCAGTTTTGTTTATTTTTATTCACAGTTGGTCACCAACCCTCCCTCAAACCCAGGCCACAGAACGGCTTCGTGTCACACTGTCAGGACTTTAGAGAAGCGGCACTCTGTGCAGTCCTACGTCTCACTCTAGCAGCACACGCAGCAGCTTACTCACCGGTTAAAAACAAAAAAACGTACAGTTGTCACGGCAAAAGGTGTTTCACTTTAGTCCAAACTTAACCGCAGAGGTGTCCAGACACCCACAACAACCGGTTCAGCTCGTTATTGCAATATATTCACTATTCCAGTGTGGCGGCTATGACTCACACCAGAAAAATTACAACTCGCAACAGTTTAAGGACATTTTGGAAACTTCTTAATGTTGGACAGTCAGATATTGACTTTAACTCTGTGATAAATTCAAACTATTTTTTGTTCTGTTCTCATTTTGGACCCGAGTATGGAGGTCAGGGTGTGTCGTGATCTTGTGCTCTACAGTATTAGACTCTGATGTTTCTTGTGCAGGTAGCTGGTGCTTCTCGAAGCGCTAATCAGCATAGCTTTGTTTGGCAAGCTAGCTTTACTTATAAAATCAAGACGTGTGTCTTCCTATTACCTTCTTTAATGTGGAGGTTGCTTACTAAAATGAATATCGAGTCTGTTTTCCACCCAGAGGTGTAACCTCAGCCGGTTTACAAACTGCACATTTTAATCCCTGTTTCCAGATGTGCATCCAGTGGAGTACGAGGAGCCAAGCTACTGGTGCTCCATCGTCTACTATGAACTTAACAACCGTGTTGGAGAGGCCTACCATGCCTCGTCAACCAGCGTGCTTGTGGATGGCTTCACTGACCCTTCAAACAACAAAAACCGCTTCTGCCTCGGTCTGCTGTCCAACGTCAACCGCAATTCAACCATCGAGAACACCCGTAGGCACATTGGCAAAGGTAGGATCACACGTTCCCTGATGGAAAACGCTTCTTTTCCCTGTGGTAGACGTTTTCTCACCGTGATGCCTGTGCCACCCAGGGGTGCACCTGTACTACGTGGGAGGAGAGGTTTATGCAGAATGCCTCAGTGACACCAGCATCTTTGTCCAGAGTCGTAATTGTAATTACCACCACGGCTTCCATCCCACCACCGTGTGCAAGATCCCCAGTGGATGCAGTCTGAAGATCTTTAATAACCAGGAGTTTGCTCAGCTTCTGGCCCAGTCCGTGAATCATGGCTTTGAGGCCGTTTATGAGCTCACTAAGATGTGCACCATTAGGATGAGCTTCGTCAAGGTGGGAGTTGGGATGATGATTGTAAACAACATATTTACAGTAACGGCCATGTCGATTTCTCTATTATTTGTGACGTGTTTCCTCTCTCAGGGCTGGGGAGCGGAGTATCACCGACAGGATGTGACCAGCACCCCCTGCTGGATTGAGATCCACCTTCATGGACCTCTCCAATGGCTCGATAAAGTGCTGACACAGATGGGCTCACCTCTCAACCCGATCTCCTCCGTGTCCTAATAAAGGACTTCCGGGAGATTTGATGGCCTTTTTACTTTTTTTTCCCCCCCCATTTTTAACATTTTTCCCCTGCAAGGATTTATAATTTAATGCTGTCTTAATGTTGGAACTGTTTACACTTTCTTTGGGATGGGACATTAACCTCTGCCAGAATCCAGTCTCCATTTCAGGAGAAAACCTGGACACCCAAGTAGCGTTACAAACATGGACACGCACGTGACTGCTCCACGATGCTTTCTGTCAGAATGAACGAGAGACTTTCTTGTCAAGCCTGACTCTGTCAAATGTTAATTTTTCCATCTAGTTTCATTGTTTTTGACAAATGATTTTATTTCTTTATGTGTAGTTTCTAATGAGGCAGAACTGTTTCACTCCTCAGCCCGGTGTGTGCCAGACAGTTGCAGAATCGTTGGACACTTTTCTTCCACTGGTGTCTCAAATCAGTTATTTCATTCATTTATGTTTAGGCTCAGATATAACAAGTGCTTTTTATAGTCTCTACTTCTAGAAACAAACACTGAGCTACTGCTTTTAACAAACTTCTGTAAGCCAATATGAAAGTTTTTTGATATGGGAGATCACTGAGCAAGTTTAACACGCTAAAAGCTAACAACGCTATGATTGTTACACCTGTTGCCATAGAAATAGTCATCTTGTAATCAGAAAACACCAACCATCCTTAGAGATTCTTGTTTGTGCTTTTGAGTTCAAATAAGCCTGGCTGTATTTTCAAGACTCACTGGTTTAACAATAATGTGCACTTGTTTTTTTTTTTTTTTTTTTTTTTTTTGGTTTTTTTGTTTGTTTTGTTTTGTGGAAGCAGAACATTTTCGATTGGGTACCAAGTCATTTTGTTAATTAGCTCAATGAAATAAACAGGTTATTTGTTAACAGTTGATTTGTCCCGTTGCTTGGTTGTTGATTTGATTTTGTGTTTCTGAGTTTACTAAATACTTTTATTACGTGAGAACAACTGCTGTTTTGTTCTACCATGGAGCAAGACCTCCATACAGCTTTGAGGAGATTCTGGTCCACCATCCGGTGCTTCAGGAGTGGAAAGCAGTGCACCACCAACACCGTTTATAGTGGGGGCGGTGGGAAGAGGACTTGGAAGACCTCCTCAATCCCACGGCACATCTTCCAGTGAGGAAGCAGAGTCGGGGTACTTTAGGTTGGGCTCTCCCATCTTTGGTGCTGAGGTCACTGAGGTGGTCAAAGCTCCTTGTGGCAAGGCTCTGTGGGGTTGAGATCCGCCCAGAGTTCCTTAAGGGTCAGTATGTTGTAGGGTTGTGTTGGCTGATGTGGTGCTAATATGTTCCACTGGATTGGCAGGTTGGGGTGGTGGTGACCCTATTTAACAAAGGGGGAACCACAGGATGTGTTCCAATTACAAGGGAACCACACTCCTGAGCCTCTCTGGTAAGGTCTATTCAGGGGTTCTGGAGAGGAGGGTCCGACAGATTGTCGAACCTCGGATTCAGGAGGAACAATGCGGTTTTCATTCTAGCCGGGGAACACTAGACCAGCTACCCTTAGGGGGGTCCTGGAAGGTGTGTGGAGTTTGCTCGACCAATCTACATGTGTTTTGTGGATTTAGACAAGGTTTTTGACTGTGTCCTTTTGAGGGGTCCACTGGGCGTATGGGGTACCAGGCCCTCAGATACGGGCTGTCAGGTCCAATATGACCGGTGTCAGAGCTTCGTCCGCATTGCTGGTAGTAAGTTTGGCTCCTTTCCGGTGAGAGTTGAACTCCGCCAAGGCTGCCCTTTGTCACCAATTCTGTTCATAACTTTTATGGACAGGATTTCTAGGTGCAGCCAAGATGTCGAGGGGATCCGTTTTGGTGGCCTGAGGATCGGGTCTCGGCTTTTTGCAGATATGGTCCTGGCTTCATCAGAACATGATCTTTGGCTCTCACTTGAGTGGTTAGCAGTGGAGTGTGAAGCAACTGGGATGAGAATCAACTCCTCTGAATCCGAAACCATGGTCTTGAGTCGGAAAAGGGTAGAATGCCTTCTCCGGGTCAGAGATGAGGTCCTGCCCCAAGTGAAGGAGTTCATGTATCTCGGGGTCTTGTTCATGAGTGACTGAATGCTGGAGCATGAGATCGACAGGTGGATTGGTGCTGCATCTGCAGTGATGCGGGCGTTGTACCAATCTTTCGTGGTGAAGAGTGAGCTGAGCCGGAAGGCATAACTCTTGATTTACCGGTCGATCTATGTTCCAACCCTCTCGAATGGTCACGCACTTTAGGTAGTGACCGAAAGAATGAGATCGCGTATACAAGCAGCCCAAATTAGTTATCTCCACACGGTGGCTGGGCTCTCCTCTAAAGATAGGGTGAGAAGCTCGGTCATCCCACCGGAATGGGCTCGGAGTAGACCCGCTGGTCCTCCACACTGAGAGGAGCCAGTTGAGGTGACTTGGACATCTAGTTAGAATGCCTCCTTGACTTTAAAATTGGAAGTGGGCACCGGCACTCGGGATGAGGCTGAGAAATCCCCCTGCCAAATGCCGTTGAGTGTGCTCACTCCCAAGGCCCTAAGTGCCTCCTGGACGCCTCCTTGGTGAGGTTTTCTGGGCACGTCCAACCGGGATAAGACCCAGGACACGCAGGAGGGACTATGTCTCTCGGGCATGGGAAATGCCATGGAATTCCCCTAGAGGAGCTAGCCCAAGTGGCAGGGGAGATGGAAGTCTGGGCCTCCTTGCTAAGGCTACTGCCCTCACGACCCAATCCCTAATAAGCAGCCGAAAATGGATGGATGGACAAAGTAGTCCACCCCGGTTCTGTAACCCAATTGTTTTCAGGCGTGTCCTTGATGGTAGTAACAATTCTCTTATCCTGAGGAGCTTAGTCCCATTTTTCTTTTGAGTTTCAGAACATTGGAGGGTTTTCTGTCAATTTAAAGTGACATTGTGTAGTTTCTGTTGCTAGTGGCGGTACATATATTTCAGGGTAGTTTTACACCATATCATTTTGACTGTCGCTAGTTTAAAAAAAAACACTACGGTAAATGTTGTTACCTGTGATGCAGAAAGCATGCAACCTTGGTGTGAGTTCTCAGACTTTGATGGCCCTTCAGTTCATTCTATTGACAGATTGCAATGCTGATTGTAGTTTTCTGTCACTGTAGTTTTTGGATCTGCTTGGGGTCCTGCGCTAGCCACGATACGGGAGTACCCTCGGCCAAAATATTGCACCTTTTTCTATTCTGTTCTTTCACATATGTTTTGGACTGAGTAGCAGTTTTGTCATTGAATTTGTGCTTCTTACTACCTAAATGTTTTTGATTGTGGTATTGTAACTTACGTAAGTCGTACATCCAGCCAATCGTCTAGTGTGATGGACCCCAAGCCGCCCAGAAGGAAACATGGCATCCCCCGTAGATGCTAGACCCACACATTATGAACTTTAAACCCAATTTTTATGGTTATATGTTACAAAGTTGCAATCATTTTTCAACAACTTTACATCATTTTGTTCTTTTTCAACAACATTTTCATGGATATTTCCAGATCAGATGGGTCCAACTACAGATCGTCTCTTTAAGGTCAAAGGTCAGATGTTCTCCTTCAGGGTGTTCTGCCATAGAGCAGAATTCATGATTCCATCAGTTACAGCAAGTAGTCCCAGACCATCATACTACCACCACCATGTCTGACTGTTAGTTTGACTCAAGATGAAATGGGGCATCTCATTAGTACACATATTTTTTTTCCATTTTCTAAAAAAATCATCGAGATGCTCTTTGGCTCGGCTACTCCAGTGCTCTGTAGCACCTGGCTAAATCTCCCATAGAGGCCATTTTTACCCCCGTCTGTTTTTTTTCATTGACCTTAAACTTAACCAAGCAAATCCTGCAGTTCATTGGATGTTTAGATCTTATTCTGGGCTTCTGTTGTTTTTGAATTTCTTTAATGAGGCGTGATGTGTTCCTTTTTATTTGCTCATTATGAAACCCTGTAGGTTAAAATAATGAAGAGCAAAGTGCCCTCAGAAATTTGTAATGAAGCAACACAAAGCATGCTTAAAAAACTAAAAGCCTTTAAGGGGATTTCTGCCGCATACTTGGTTTGACTCAGTGATTGGTTACAATAAATCACTCTGAAAACTTCCTATTGGTCCACGTTTATATTTACCGTAAAAATCATAAAATGTCCGACATCCTAAAATTAAAAAGTAAAAAAAGATCTGAAAACAGAGAACTACCATAATGGATTTAATTAAATGCAAGATAATAATTCATAACCGTTTTCTAATTTGTGTCGTTTTTATTATGACTGTTATACGTGAACCAAAGCGAGCGAGTCAGCGGTGTGAAAATTTTTATTGCGCCAAATTACCGTACAAACCGGATGTGAGGTGGCCCTGTAGGAGCAAGCCAAAGATAAACACGTAGACAGACAGAATACGGGCGAAGATAATTAGAAATATTAAGAGGTTACGGTGAAACAATTGAAATGGAATAGCTGATGGGATTTGATCAGGCAAGGAGACGTTGTTAAATCGGCAAAAGAGCAAGACTTCTGCAGACACCGAGTTGGTGAGTCCTGGCAGCCGGATCGGTGGCTAGCTAAAAGCTAACAGCAGCTAACTGACAAATATCTGTCTGACAGGCTCTCCAAAGAGTTATTAGCATTAGGGAGACAAACGGGTGCATGTTGCAATGTTTTAGTGGCACGAAACTATCCTAAAGTATTTTGTTTCACTTTAGGAAGCCGTCGCAAGTATTGTCAGTGTTTCTGGGATTTCGTTTGACATCTTGGCTTTCAAATGAATTAGCTCAAGGGAAAACAGTGCATGTTTCCATGGAAATGCCGAAAAAAGATTTATCTGCTTGGTTCGGGTTTAAAGAATGTGTGTAAAAGAAAATTCAAACTAGATGTATTCAATCATCGCCGCAGCTGATGAAGACAAATATGATTTATTTTGTTTCTTTGATTGAAAGGTGGCTAGTAATGTGTTAGCCTCTTATGTTAAAGTGCAACAGTGATGCCTTCAACAGGGCCAATCGTTTGAATTTGAATCCTTAACTCAAGTGAGTTTTTAGTCCACTCAGATGAGACTTTATTTGTTACACTTTTCTGGTACCAGGTTGGACCTTCTTCTAGCCTCAGCTTCCACCACATCTCAAATGTTCTAGACTCAGATCCGGTGACTGTGGAGTCCAGCACGGTCATGTTCTAGAAACCAGTTAGAGATTATCTGAGCTTTGTGACATGATGCATGGTCGTGCTGGAAGTAGCCATCAGAAGATGGGTCCATGTGGTCATAAAGGGATGGACATGGTCAGATAGGCTGTGGTGTTTAAACCAGCCTCCGGTGGCACGTAGGGGTCTAACGTGGGACAAGAACATCTCCCCCACCACCGTGCTGCAGCACTGATGTAAGGCAGGATGGACCCATGCTTTCATGTTGGTAACACCAGATTCTCACCTGACTGACCATCTGAATGTTGCAGCTGAAATCCAGACTAGCAAAGGTTTTTCCTGGTTCAGTTCTGGTGATCCGGTTGTAATTGTAGCCTCAGCTTCCTGCTCTTGGCTGACAGGAGAGACACCTGGTGTGGTCTTCTGCTGCTGGAGTCCACCTGCTTCGAGGTTCTACATGTTGTAGTTCAGAGATGCTGTTCTGCTGACCTTGGTTCTGCTGTCTTTCTATCATCTACAACCAGTCTATTCTCTGTAAACCCTAGAGATGGTTGTGGGTTCACATCCCAGTAGATCAACAGCTTCTGCTACTCTCAAACCAGCCTTTCTGGAACCAAGAAGCAAATCATTTTTGAAGTCCCTTAAATCTCCTTTCTTGTTCTTTTTGATGCTCAGTTTGAACTCCAGCAGGTCGTCTAGATGTCTAAATGATTTGCTGCCATCTGATTGGTTGATCAAATAATTGAGCTAACAAGCAACAGAACAGGTATGCCTAATAAAGTGGCCAATGAGTATATTTACTCATTACATCAGCAGTCTCCGACACATTACATTTGCTTTCTGATGATCTACCTGATTAGTAAAAATACCAGATTAGTAAAATGTTCCACTGGACGAAGAAGTGCGGCGTTTGTAGTTAGTATGACTGTAAAGAAGTCACAACACTTGAATATTCAGCTTTTTATGACCCAGTCACTGACTAGAGACTTTCTGTGGAAGAGCTTCTTCTCATGTAAATGTTGTGTAGCTCTACTCGCTGTTCCGACTTCCTCACACCTGTTTCCTTCTCAGCAGCTCAGTTTACAATGGTCCGAGCAGCCTTGGTGACTGCCACCAGTCTGGCCCTGACGGGGGCGGTGGTGGCTCACGCGTACCTGCTCAAACACCAGTTCTACCCCACCGTGGTGTACCTCACCAAGAGCAGCCCCAGCATGGCGGTGAGACTTCTAAACGCCACACTGCCTTTGACGTTTTGGTGTAAAAGTGTTTATTAAAATAAAACTTTCCCTTTGTGTTTCTGTTTTCAGGTGTTGTACATTCAGGCGTTTGTGTTGGTGTTTCTGCTGGGGAAGTTCATGAGAAAAGTCTTTTTTGGTCAACTCAGGGCTGCTGAAATGGAGGTAGAATGGTCAAGCTGGTTCCTGCTCAGCTGTTGTCGCTCTGATGATTTAAAGTATTGAGCGTTTTTGTTCTATGTTTATCTGACTGGTCCTGTCATTCACCAGCATCTGATCGAGCGCTCCTGGTACGCGGTCACCG
>NC_091741.1:28497330-28547330 GCF_043380555.1 Nothobranchius furzeri | reverse complement strand
TTTATCGTTATCGAGGTTAAATCCTCAATATATTGTGATATTGATGTTAGGCCATATCGTCCAGCCCTAACTCCCAGCGCCAAAAATTGAAGCCGAAATCCTCTTAAAATGACATGATTTACGGAGCTTTGTCGTCTCACAGAGCACCGTAAAAAAACTGTGCTGCTTCTGGTCATTGAATGCCACATTTTACATCACACAGCAGCTCTCCCACTCCTTTGAATGGATTAAACTGCCGTACTTCAACAGAATAAAACTCAATGTTACTGTGGATGCTTTCTGGCATTGACCACGATAGGCTAACGCCTGTGTAAACTCCTGAACGGGCTGAATTTGTATGGGGACACAACAGCTGACCGGTCCATCATATCTCCCGCTAAATTTCCCCCTCCCAGAACTTGTCCTGAAGTTCCGACAATGGAAGCATGCCCTAATGGATGCCACATAGATTCATAGTGGGTGGGACTCTCGCTTCCTCCAGACACAGAACACAGAAGTTCTAGCTTTAGGTAGTGTCATGGAGCCATCAGGGGAAAATGGCCAATCAGCATGCAGCTTCTTTAACATGCATGTCCTTGTCGAGTGTGCGTGGCAAACCAGTGTTTCAATTCAATTAAATCCAAAAATACTTTATTAATCCCAGAGGGTTTCATTACCGGAGCTCCTGGGCCATTTTGAGCCTCATCAAAGTTTCAGATGCTACATAAAGACTCAAAGAACAGTTTCCAGTTGTGAACAAGCTTGTTCTTGGACACCTATGATTTTATTTCTGATCTTTTTTCAACTGGCTGAAAGTGATGCAAAAACATAAACGTCATGCAATTGACTTTAGAAACGAGCTTCATTAGTGGTTCTGGTTATTTAGACAGAAAACACAACAGGATTTCTAAAGGCCGTCTGTAGAACTCCAGCCTATCGTACATGCATGATGAACCTTTCCTTTGTTGTCTGCAGCTCTCCTGGGTCTACTGGGGGTCATGGACTTCTTGTTTGTCAACCACGCCTGTCACAGCATCATTTCCCGAGGAGCTTCAGTTCAGCTTGTTTTTGGATTTGAGGTTAGTCAGATTTACGTTTGAACTTGGAGGAAACGAATCATTTACAGGGTATCCGCGGGTCCTTAAAAAGTCTTAAAAAGTCTTAAATTAGCTTTTCCTAATTTAAGGCCTTAAAAGTCCTTAAAAATGACAAATAATCCTTAAATCCAGTTTCCAAAGGTCTTAAATGACCAAAGACCCAATAAACAAGGTTATTTTATTTCTATAAAAATTTCGTGAATCTCTAGTTAGTGTTCAGCATTTTTTGTGTACGATGTTGCCGTAAGCGGAACCGTACGCAGTCAGTTGGTTGTGAAAGGGGGCTATTTTTTTTTAGATGAGCACATTACCTGGTTAAGCTATGGGAGCTTGCGCCATGGGGAAGGGCAAGTTCAATGGTAACTGGATGGCTAATCCCACGTTCACGACGTGGTTAGCGCCGGCTCCAGGCAAGAGCTGGAAATTATCGCTTAAATTTAATTTTTAAAATAGCTTAAATTTGGTCAAAGTGGCCTTAAAAAAGGTCTTAAAAAGTCTTAAATTTGGCTCCCTTAAATCTGCAGCTACCCTGCATTTAGCTCTGATTAGTTCTTCTGAATTAAAAAAGGTGCATGAGCTCACGCGTGTTTCTTTATAGAGGTCCTCATAAACTAGACCCGCTTGAGCTTAGTCCTAATAATCAGTGTCTAAATAGTCGTTTATTTAACTACTTTGGAAACATCCCTGATAGCATAGCTGAACTAAAACCTGAGTTCCTGCTGCGGAGGTGTGGGACCCATGTAAACCTTCAGCCTCTGAGCAGGTCTGGTGCTGCATTCCCAGTCCTCAAGTGGCTCGACTATCCCATAACCCTCAGTGACGTTAACGTGAGGCTCCCATTTATCTTCTCCCCAGTACGCCATCTTGCTGACCATGATCCTGACGACGTTGATCAAGTACGTTCTGCACACCATCGACCTGCAGAGTGAGAATCCCTGGGACAACAAGGCCGTCTACATGCTCTACACGGAGCTCTTCACAGGTGCTGCAGCTCAAAACGGGACGAGGGAATATTTTCTGGGTGTTCTTTCATGTGGGATTTAAGATGAAGCCTGTGATCTCTGCTGAAATGCTGTGTTGTTCTCCAGGTTTTATCAAAGTGCTCCTGTACATTGCTTTCATGACCATCATGATAAAGGTCCACACCTTCCCTCTGTTTGCCATCCGGCCCATGTACCTGGCCATGAGGTGAGCTGTTTGTGTTCTCTCATTCAGATGTTTTTAAGGACCAAAAATAATAAGATTTAATATAAAATAATGTATCTTGACACTGTGCACAGGCCATGTAGCTAATCTAATGTGTAGGTCTTAGTTCTTAAGTTAGGCTCTCGATTTACCGGTCGATCTACGTCCCAATCCTCACCTATGGTCATGAGCTTTGGGTAATGACCGAAAGAACGAGATCGCGGATACAAGCGGCCGAAATGAGTTTCCTCCGTAGGGTGGCCGGGCTCAGCCTTAGAGATAGGGTGAGGAGCTCGGACATTCGGGAGGGACTCGGAGTAGAACCGCTGCTCCTCCGGATCGAAGAGTCAGTTGAGGTGTTTTGGGCATCTGGTCAGGATTCAATTCAATTCAAGTTTATTTATAAAGCGCCAAATCACGACAAGAGTCGTCTCAAGGCACTTCACATAATAAACATTCCAATTCAGGTCAGTTCATTAAGCCAATCAGAAATAATGTTTCCTATATAAGGAACCCAGCAGGTTGCATCAAGTCACAGACTAGTGGCAGTGACTATACAGCAATCCTCATACTAAGCAAGCATGCAGCGACAGTGGAGAGGAAAACTCCCTTTTAACAGGAAGAAACCTCCAGAGAATCCTGGCTCAGTATAAGCAGCCATCCTCCACGACACACACACACACACACACACACACACACACACACACACACACACACACACACACACACACACACACACACACACACACACACACACACACACACACACACACACACACACACACACACACACACACACACACACACACACACACACACACACACACACACACACACACACACACACACACACACACACACACAGAGACTAGTAATGTGTCTATAGTTACATTGTGATGTCTTAGTAAATATTCTATTTGGTGAGAGATAAACTTTATTGTATTTATTCTAGTAGATCTATAATTAAACGGGTAAACTAGTAGTAGCACATCCAACGTCAAGGAAACCAAAAAGTTATTATCAGGAGAGGGAGAATGTTTTAGTGGTTAGCAGCAGTGTGCTAGACGATGGCCCCCTCCATGAGGCCACCACAGCTCAGCAGAACATCGTTGTAGCTTCTTCTGGGGAGAAAAACACTTAGAGAGAAAATAAAGTTAACAGCTGAAATAGCAGGAAATAATACAGTTAAAGAGCAGATTGTAGAAGAAAGCAGGAGAGTGTGAAAGGTGGTCAGTGTATCCTCCAGCAGTCTAACCCCGGGTTTCCACGGGAGCCGTCAGCAGCACGTTACTGCAGCAGCACGTCTTGCTCGCGTAAGCTGCTGCTTGGCCCTTCCCACGAGACGCGAAGCAGCAGGGGAGCAGCTGTCACCGACCGAGCACGAAGTCACACGAGTGACTTCGTCAGTAAACACAACAACAAGCAGGAGAAAACTACAACATGGTTTGTGTTTTATGTTCTGTCCGTTTTATAATCGCCAATACGGACCTGAAAAACAAAGGAGACCGCTAGCTAGGTGATAACTTCTCACGGGGACGCACAGTTAGTAACTGTTTTTAAAGTAAAGCAACCGGAAGGCAGTACGTTCTTTATTCTGAAAATATCGGGAGCTTCTCTCCATTTCCGCGTCCGATTTCCTGTCTTTCCTTCCCCAAAAATGTCGAACTTGACCCGTTTCAGAGGCGTTGCGCGTAGAAAATAGAACCGGCGCGTAAAGGCCGCGACATGCTGCTCCTGAGACGCGGCCGACTCGCGCCGCTGACGGCTCCGGTGGAAAAGGTTCTGTTGACCACAGCGGTTCCTATCAGCAGCTATGACGTGCTGCTGCAGTAACGTGCTGCTGACGGCTCCCGTGGAAAGCCAGGGTAAGCCTATAGCAGCAAAACTACAGAGATAACCTAGCCTTTTAGATGGAGGCATGTTGGAGGCAGGGCAAGGGAGAGCCGTCTTTACCGACTGTACACTCCACCTCCCTCTACTCCCCCACTTGTCCTGATGCAGGCTAACATCAGATTTTAACCATAGGCCCTATCAAATAAAAATGTGTTAAGCCTATTCTTAAAAGTAGACAAGGTGTCTGCCTCACGGACTAAAGCTGGGAGCTGGTTCCACAGGAGAGGAGCCTGATAACTAAAAGATCTGCCTCCCATCCTAATTTTAGATATTCTGAGAACCACCAGTAGACCTGCAGTCTGAGAGCGAAGTGCTCCGTTAGGAACATTTGGAACAATCAGATCACTGATGTATGATGGAGCTTGATTATTAAGAGCTTTATATGTGAGAAGAAGGATCTTAAAAGCTATTCTGAATTTAACAGGTAGCCAATGTAGGGAAGCTAAAGCTTGGTTTATGCTTGACGCATTCACTTTCTACGCGGTGATGCGGCTCGCGGATGGAACGCGCTTCACAACTCGCAGCGTTTATGGTTTGTGCGGCTCGTCTCTGCGGTGAGACAATATTCTCCCAAACTGTAGGGGGCAGCATGGAGCTCCACAGCATGCATCCAACACTACACCATAGTAGAAGTAGAAATTACTGTTTACAACATGTCATTTCAGCATTTTTAACAGCGTCCTCGTCTTTTCCGACAGTGCAAGCTATTTCTCTCCAAGAATTATTAACAACATGTTGATCACGGTGATCTCTGAGAGCTGAAGCATACAAATGTTTGTATTTACGAACCTCTGCCATACTAGTTCTTGCCGGTCCGCCATGTTTTTCCGCGTCCATCCGTCCGCGTGGTTAGAAATTTTCCGAGGTGCGCGTTGCGGAAATCTTGAGCCGTGCGGAGACGAGGTGGAGGGGCGTGGTTGTTAAAATGACGCAAAATGACGCAACTTTTCCGCGCGGAGCCGTGCGGACCTCGCGGACGCGTCAAGCATAAACCAACCTTAAGACAGGAGAGATATGAAGACTTTTAACTACATTCTGTGGACTTCCTGGGAGTAATGAATTACAGTAATCCAGTCTTGATGTAATAAATGCATGAACTAGTTTTTCAGCATCACTCCTGGAAATGATGCTTCTATTCTTAGCAATATTCCGAAGGTGGAAAAAGGAAATCCTACAAACCTGTTTAACCTGGGATTTGAATGACATGTCCTGGTCAAAGATAACACCAAGGTTCCTTACTTTGACGCCTCCTGGACGCCTCCCTGGGGAGGTGTTTCGGGCATGTCCTGCCGGCAGGAGGCCCCCGGGTCGACCCAGGACACGTTGGAGTGATTACATCTCCAATCTGGTCCGGGAACGCCTTGGGGTCCTGCCGGAGGAGCTGGTGGAGGTGGCCGGGGAGAGGACGGTCTGGAGCTCCCTAGTTGGGATGCCGCCCCCGCGACCCGGACCCGGATAAGCGGAGGAAGACGACGACGAATGAACTCAAATAATGAGTTTGATCCACAGAATTGCTCAATAAAAATAATTGTTTAATAATTATCTGGTACTAACTCATAGAAAGGATAAACCCATGGGGTTGTTTTGATATAATGGCCTCTTTAAAAGGCATGATCACTTCTTCTCACCACTTATCATTAATTTGTCGCTTTCCTCGTCCTTTCAGGCAGTTTAAGAAAGCTGTGACTGATGCCATAATGTCTCGGAGAGCTATCCGCAACATGAACACACTGTGAGTATTCCTCTGCTGGGGTGGGGTTGTGACTACGTGTTTAAATGATATTGTATTTCTTTAAAGAAAGATGATTAAATCTAGGGGTGCTTGATTGGGCCTTTTGACCGATATACCGATACTGTCTGACTCCTTAAGTCTCATTAGTCATCACACATGGTGAAATCCAGCAGGCAGCAGTTTTGTGTCTACGTCTCCTTATTTCTATCTCGTCTTTGATCCATCTTGCGGTAGAAATAAGGAGACGTGGACACAAAACCATGAACAGAGATGATGGAATATTCACACTGGATCACGCGTGGGACTGTGTCATCGGCAAGGAGGACGCGAGCAGTAGAGGGCGACATCGTCCTCTGTGTTGATAAAACATTTATTAATATCTTCAGATAAGAAAAACCAGTCTTGGGTGAAGATTCTTGTTTTTGTTTGCCGGCTCGCTACACATACTAGCTACATGCTGTGAGGACAGCATACGTTCACCACACAGGGCTAATTTCTACTTCACAAGTTGTGCCAAATAAACTCGGATAACTCAAACACCTAACCTCAGAGCTGTCGTATTTTGACATTTTGAGAGAGGTGGAGAAGTAGCTGAGGAGTTTGATGTACAGCATAAGTATGGTATGTAATTGTGTCATTAAAAGACTGATAACCAATATTTTTCCATATTTTAAATGCCGATATTAATGGCGAACGGATAATATCGGAGATCACTAATAAAATATTTTGAAGATCTTGCAAAAGCACCTCAGTGTTCAGCAGAACTACGTCATCTTGTTACACTTTTGGCTAACACTTTACAGTAAGGGTCCTTTATTAATGTTACTTAGTGCATTATTAAGCATTAGTAAACATTACATAAAGTGTTAACAACTGCTTTTATGCATTACATAGCATTACTAAACATATTATTTAATGCAATTTAAGCAGTTAACTAATGTCTATTACTGAACCTATGGGTCCAAAATCCATTCAGTAATGATTAATTATGGTTAAGTAATGCTTAGGAGTCTATTCAGCATTTAGCAAGTGTTTATAAATGGATAAATGTTTACACTTTACAATAGGGGTAAAAAAAAGCTTAGTACTGCATTAACTAAGGTTCAGTAATAGACATTAGTTAACTGCTTAATAATTCAGTTCAGTTCACTTTATTTCAAACATATACATTCACCAACATTTCATAAAATCATTCCACGCAATTGTTTGAAAAGGAGTAGGGAGAAGTGTTTACTTATTTAGCCCTACCCCCTCAGGTTTACATCCTCATCATCAAAATTTAAACAACAAAACAGTTACAATGCCTTCAAAAAAAAAAACACACAAAATAAATAAATAAATAAATAAAATTCTCATGTTCAACTTGAACTGTATTTAGATTTTCTAATTTGTAGAAGAGATTAAACATCAGTTTACATGCCGTCCTGGGTTAATTGCATTTTCTTCATTCTTATACTTATTTAACATTTCTTGTTTGAGTTTTATTTTAAACTGGTTTACATCACTACTATCCTTCATTTCTTCTGTTAACTCATTCCAGAATTTAACGTCCGCTATTGAAATAGACATCCTTTTCAATGTTGTTCTTACTCTTTGTACTTTTAAACTCCACTTCCCTCTAAAATTATACCTCCCTTCTCTTTCTAACAACCATTTACTTATTTCAATTGGTAGCATCCCTTTCCTTACCTTATATATTATTTGCACTGTTTTAAACTCGACCAGGTCCTGGAATTTTAAAGCTTGCGTCTTAATAAAGAGTGCGTTTGTGTGAGCCCTATACCCCTCCTGATTTATTAGTCTAATAGCCCTTTTCTGCATTATGATTATGGTCTGAATATTACTTTTATATGTGTTTCCCCAAACTTCTACACAATAACTCATGTATGGTAATATGAATGCACAATATAACATATATAATGTTTTCCTATCCAGAAAATGTTTTACTTTCCCCAAGACAGCAATGCCCAATGCAATTCATTAAATAATGTTTCGTAATGCTATGTAATGCATAAAAGCAGTTAACACTTTTTAAATGGTTTATTAATGCTTAATAATGCACCCTCATTGTAAAGTGTTAGCCACTTTTGATTCTGTGGCAGTTGAATTATTAATTTGCTTTATGGACATTTTTGGTTAAAGGTGCAATAAGTAATTATTCTACAGTTTTAATAATCACAAAACAGTCTAACGTCTCAATCCAGCTGGGAGGAAAGCTACATAGAAACAGATTTTTTTCTCAGCTGACTGGGGAGTTGTCAATTTTTCCCCTTTAAAAATCGGACTAGGTATGTAGACGTAGTTCACAGTCTGTTCATTATTATTCATGACATGCAATCATCTGACATCTGATTGGCTAACGGTAACACCACTCTTCCACTTTCTCTGTTTGCTCCTTCTCCTTAAACAATGCAACGCTGATGTTTTATCTCCACATATAACACAAGCCTAAAGGAGATCTACCGTGTGGTAGAGTTGCTAATGCTAATGGTTAGCTTCTGCTAATCAAGATGTGCTCTGCTCTCTCCTGGAAGCTAAACCAACAACAGCTTTCAGTGGTCGTCGGCCAAGATGGGTGGGCGGGGTTAGCAATAGCTTGACAGAGACCTGAAACTGTTTATTCTGGAAGGTACTGAAACCACCAAGAATCCAAAATGACTTTGTGTGAGAGGGATTTAGTGCAACAAACTATTAAACCTCTGTCCCCTTTAATTTTTGACCTGGTTTCCTGCAGCAGGCTCGGGTCTGGTGGAACGTGTTAATGAGTTATAGGTAGTTTTCGGTGATGTTTGTCCAAACGAAGCAGACGCTTAAAGTGATTTGTGGGGCTGGATTTAATGCTCTCTGCTCCTGTTTTTCCTGCTTCTGTTCAGATATCCTGATGCTACTCCTGAAGACCTGCAGGCCTCGGACAACGTTTGCATCATCTGTCGAGAGGAAATGGTCACCGGAGCCAAGAAACTACCTTGTAACCATATTTTCCACTCCAGGTAAATCCATCGTGACTCAGCAGACTGGGCAGATGTCAGACATTTGACACGGCTTCTGAACCAAAGCAGGAGTCGGTGTGGAAAATCAAACACGGCCTCAATAAAGATCTTTATCACTGTGATGCCTTTAACATTCTCCTTTTGTTTGCTAGCTTTAATGAACGTTTTCATTGTCCTTCCTGCTCAACAGTTGCCTGCGCTCCTGGTTCCAGAGGCAGCAGACCTGTCCAACCTGCCGAATGGATGTCCTCAGAGCGTCCAACAACAATCAGACTCCACCTGCAGCCCAGCCGCCAGCCCCGGCCCCAGCAGCCCCCGCTAACGCAGCAGCAGCCCCGGCCCATAATGGTGAGTCCAAACAGGGACGCCTGATCTCACACACACACGCACGCACGCACGCACACACTAAAACATTCTTAATCACATTAGGTAGAGTAGAGAGCAAGAGTGCAGGAATCACATCTGTGTTGCTAGGCAACCAGAACCCTGTCCAGGATGCAGCTAGTTTCTGCAGCTTTATCATGAACAGGATGGAAAAAGGTTCTGTTCACCTGGTGGAGCAGTAGGTGGCACTGTTGCCTCGCAGAAAGAAGGTTGAAGGTTCAAATCCTGGCTGTGGCCTTTCTGCATGGATGTTCTCCCCATGCATGAAACAGTTGACTTTATTTAAACATGTTGATAAAACCAGTAAATAAAACAAACATTATAGATACTATAGTCATTATTATTGATCAAATACAATCATCATCATATTATCTGTGACCCGGTGCATGCTGAAGGCGCAGGAGGCAGGGTAACTTTATTTAACGAGAATAAATTCTTTGTTACATTTCAGTTAGGAAAGTGCCACTCACCGGGGTTAGGGTTCCATATTCTCACACATACTCACGACATGCAGGGCTTTACACACATGCACTGTGCTGAAACGGTGCATGACGTCAAAGGCTTCATGTCTCAGTCTGCTTCACACACTCAGAATGTTGCATGTGTGCACCTCCACTCTGAAACTGCACCTTCTCGTTGGGGTTAGGAAACAGTTCTGCACGCTTTAGCATTTTCCTCCGTGGAGATTGACATGCATCCAACTAGATCTCCAGTTGGACATCTTGTTGTTTAGTAAACGTGTTTTTTATTTATTTATTTTTTCTTTTCCACCAGTGGCTCCAGGAATGCTGCCAGGCTTCCCTCCTGGCGTCTTCCCTTTCTGGGGTCCTTTTCCCGCAGGGCCTCCAGCTGCAGCAGCAGCAGCTCCAGCTCCTGGTGCCACTGATGCTCCTCAGAGCAGCACAGAGACAGCCGGTAAAATCAACCTGCACCACAAAATCACCCATGAGCATCCTCACATGATTCCATTGCGCAGAGGCTGGGTGTGATTCATACGTGTTGGATCTGTTCCCATCAGGCACCAGCACCACTACATCTGCAGACGCGACTACATCCGCAGCAGCAGCTCCAGGATCAGCAATCCCAGGATTCCCCTTCTCGTTCCCCCCTCCCCCCTTCCCCTCTGCACCATGGCTGCCCATGCCTCCACCTCCTCCCTTCGGTAGGATTTTGCAGCTCTTGAAAGCGGCCAACTTAGAGGAAATCCGAACACTTTAACCATTTAGGGTTATTCAGTGTCGTTACATCAGAGCCTGAACAATCATCTAAACAGTCGCCCCCTTCTTCGTCTACAGTGTCCTCGATGCCTCCTCCCCCTCCATCGCTGTCTCAGCTGTCGGAGGAGGAGCTGAGGGAGCTGGAGGCCGAAGGGCGGCGCGGCCTCGAGGCCAGGCTGCAGTGTCTCCAGAACATCCACACCCTGCTGGATGCCGCCATGCTCAACATCCACCACTACCTCAGCACTGTGGCCACACTCGCGTACGTAAATATCACAAACCCGCCGCCTCTCAGCGACACGAGTTGGCCCAGATGTCCAGATGCTTCATTGTATTGTGTCTTTTATATCAGGGCTGATTGATGATGGAAAATTCACACTGTGATATAAAAAAAATACATAAATTTTTACCAGATGAGTGGAATAGAACTTTAAGTTGGATTACGATTTACATACCGCGGGTGGCAAAGTACATTCCTGCAGTCGTGACCGGAGACAAGCTCAGAAGTACAAAATTACTAACAGTTCCAAGCCTCGTGTCGTTGGCAGAACGGAAACGTTTCAAACAAAAATGTCCAAATAATGTCCTCCAGTAAAATAATTAGTCCTGCGCACGTCTTATGTCCACAATCCAACGTCATATAGTGCCGAAAATCTACAAAATTTCATTCAGATGCGTCTCTTCCGAAGTTTTGATCATAATCTCCGTTAGCATTGTCACGTTAGCTTCTAACCTTTACAGCACTGACCCTGATGTGTTGTGATGGTTATCAGTTGAAGTACCTCGCTATTCTCACGCGTAGCTCAAACCAGCTGCAGGCCAACACATTGGTGATGGATGTGTCAAATAGTCGATGAAATTCAGAAAACAACAATCCTGTGTTTCGCCACTAACCCATCCCCTCATGGGCTGCTTCCTAAGAAGGATTATGGTGGGTTGCTGTGTGTCAGGTAGCCCCAACACTAGATGTCTGACATCCCATCAGGACCTATGATGTCACCGTGAGGTTTAAATGCTGACACAGCCCTACTTACGGGATAAAAGAGCAAATTGCAGGTTAAATTTTATTTTTCTAATTCATATAAAATGCTGTCCAAAAATACTATTTGAATGCTTATTGTGGATATTTGGTTTTAAAACAGCAGTTTTCTAGTAGAAAGTGTCCTTTCTCAGCAAAGCTTCTAAAAAGGCTCTTTTTTCTAAATGTGAACGTCTGACGTAACCAAAGGGAGTTAGACGCTAGGCTGCCTCAGCTCAGTGTGGAGAGTGGCTAGTTTTAGGGTAGAGACGTCATGTGATCCAGTCAGTGTTGGATTGTGTTCATGTGTATAAACTAGAGTGTGTGAAGGCCGTACCAACTCCAGCGTGTCTGGACATCGAGTCCACGGCTTTCCAGATTAGAGAAACGACGTCTCTATCTCCGTGTCTGAGGGCGTTTTGTGCAGTTGAATAGACGACTTCTGTAGCCCACATCGGTCGGTACCGGAACAGGGAGGTCCACGCTGGGCTCCGGAGATCCGTGGCGAGTTTTAAAAATTAAATGTGGATTTCTGGAGCTCAGATCTCTGTCAGAACCAGGCCAGAACCGACCACCAGAAGAGACGTGTGGCTCAGCGGGCCAGTCGAGCTGGTTTATGGGTTGGAACCGGATCAGAACCGCCGCCTGGACCACCAGGAGAGGCTGCGCAGCTTTTAAAAATACCAACTGGTTTGGCTCGCTGGTGTCTGGGTCGGACCCAGCTCACAGAAGCCTGAATGAGCTCCAGAACTAGATCACAGGTGCCTTTCTCTAAGCACTAAACTAGGTTATGTGAACGGATATTAACGAGTATGAGACCGCTAACAGACGCTCATTAGTATTAATATTATGTTAACTGACCAATACTACTTAAACTGTCTGGTACACGATAGTAATCTGTACAATATTGTGATGCTAGCACACGAGTTTAAGCTAACATGGTTAACTCACCAGACACCCGCTACTTCCTCTCTCTCTCTCTCTGCTTCATCTGCTTTGGCCGATGGTTTCTCCCTCTGGTGTGTCTCTGCTCTCTGGGGCGAGCAGCAAACTCATAACTTTATAGTTTTGGTCCATCAGAAGTAGAATTATAAACTTTAAAGTTTCCTCTGTGTCAGAGCCGCATTAGAGTCCATATGTTTCTCTGGATTAAGCTAACAGGACTCCCTCAGCTGACGTCACTCGGTTTGGCAAAAACAAAATTCTCACAAAAATGACTAGAATCCCGAATAATTAATGTTTGTGTAAAAAAATGTTTAAAACGAGTTTCTATTACGTTTCTCTAAACATCGGTCCATGGGAGTCTCTAACCTGCAATATGATCGTTAAGCCGTGTGGCTGAATCAAGCATCCCAGGTCTTCTCAGTCTTTGTGTGATGTCATCATGCTGACTAAACGCATCATTGTTCTGCTTCCTCCCAGTCCTCCCCGACCTGACAGCAGCACTGGGAACCCCAGTGGAACCAACGTTTCCTCTCCTCCAGCTGCCACCAGCACAGAGAGTCCCACCACAGAGGACACGTCCATCTGTAAGGAACTGTCTTCCTGTCCCTGCAGGGTTAACACTTCTCACTAGCTCAGTTGTCTCCGGCTCACCCGCTGCAGCGGGGATTTATAAAAGCAGATTAAGTATTCACACGACTGGAAACCACAGGTGTGACGTCTAACGTGTAGAAGCTGTAGTGGTGTTGGCTAACCAGAGCCACCTTGTTTCCAGCTGAAGAAGCCAGCGGCGCCAGAGTCTCCTGCCAGCCCACGGACTCCACCTCCTCAGCTTCAGACGCCGAAAGAACAGAGAACACGGATGAAGGCGTGATGGAGGACGACGGCATGGGAGAGCCAAGTGCCGCCGAGCTGAGGCGCCGCCGTCTTCGCAAGCTAGAGACGGCATCACCGTCATCCTCGCCGCCCCCTCCTCCAGACAACTGATGCGGGCTTTGAGACTTGGGCGTGAAGCTCGGAACCATCAGGAACTCTGAAGACTCACAGCTGCTTTGGTTCTACGTTGCCTCTCTTCCTCGTGGCTTCTGCCTTCCTCAGGCTCAGGTTTCGTCGGACTCGGGGCGCTGCGGGTATAGAACTGTCTGTCGGACCGCATCTGTTGTTTTTGTTTTCTTCAGACCCCCCCCCCCCCCCCCCCCCCAGGATGAACTACATGCAATACCGCCGGCGTGAGAGGCCGCATTCAGATTGACCTTTGCTAGTCCTACTGTTGTTTAACTGCATCTTTTAATTCAGCTGTCTCCAGTAAATAGACGGTCCCACATCAACACAGCACCAGTCCAGTTGGAGGGAAACCAGTTCTGCTTTTCTACATCACACCTGGTTACCTGGGATCTGACGGGTTTCCACTGATGACACTGTAACATACGGAGTTGTGTACATACTGTATAAAGTTTTAATAGGATGATCTTTACATGCTGCAGAACTGACTGAACAGCGCGCGCACACACACACGCACACACACACACACACGTACGCCGTTGGTGTGAGCGTTGCCACAGAGGAATGTGTTGAAGCGCCTCCCTTCAGGTCTCCTGCTGCAGCGCTCTGTTACCTTTAAGAGTTTAAATTAAAACTCATTGCTGATTGAAAAGAGACGTCTGTTCAGTAACTTAGATTAGTGCTTCGGTTTCAGCGTTTTTAGTGGAAAGTAGCAGAACCACCCATGTTGTTTTTCTTATTTTACAAGAACGAAACCGGATCAGCACAAAGGGTTTCACCTACAGGGTATCCGCGGGTCCTTAAAAAGTCTTAAATTTGCTTTTCCAAATTTAAGGCCTTAAAAATCCTTAAAAATGACAAATAGTCCTTAAAAACAGTTTCCAAAGGTCTTAAATTACCAAAGACCCAGTAAACAAAATATTTTTTATTTCTATAAAATTTTCATGAATTTCTAGTTAGTGTTCAGTATTTTTTGTGTACGATGTTGGCGTAAGCGGAACCGTACACATTCAGTTGGTTGTGTAAGGGGGCTATTTTTAGATGAGCACGTTAGCTGGTTAAGCTAGTGGGAGCTTGCGCCATGGGGAAGTGGAAGTTTAATGGTAACGGGATGGCTAATCCCACGTTTGCGACGCGGTTAGCACCGGCTCCAGGCAATAGCTGGAAATCATAGCTTAAATTTAATTCATCAAATAGCTTAAATTTGGTCAAAGTGGCCTTAAAAAGTCTTAAATTTGCTTTTCCAAATTTAAGGCCTTAAAAATCCTTAAAAATGACAAATAATCCTTAAAAACAGTTTCCAAAGGTCTTAAATTACCAAAGACCCAGTAAACAAAATATTTTTTATTTCTATAAAATTTTCATGAATTTCTAGTTAGTGTTCAGTATTTTTTGTGTACGATGTTGGCGTAAGCGGAACCGTACACATTCAGTTGGTTGTGTAAGGGGGCTATTTTTAGATGAGCACGTTAGCTGGTTAAGCTAGTGGGAGCTTGCGCCATGGGGAAGTGGAAGTTTAATGGTAACGGGATGGCTAATCCCACGTTTGCGACGCGGTTAGCACCGGCTCCAGGCAATAGCTGGAAATCATAGCTTAAATTTAATTCATCAAATAGCTTAAATTTGGTCAAAGTGGCCTTAAAAAGTCTTAAATTTGGCTCCTTTAAACCTGCAGATACCCTGAACCTAGAAAATCTTACACACAGTTTTTGTCCTAATAAAAATCTGTCGTCAGAATATTTGTACTGCTGCTCTGACAAAATTAGATACACTCTAAAAATTGAGTTCAAATTATCTAAGTTAAAATAACTAATTCAACAGATTGTCATAATTTTATTGACTAATTCTGTACAGATAAAATTTTTTAATACAAATTTCTGAAATATGTCTAAACATTTTGTTGTCATGTGATACTTTAGGAAGTGATCTTGCTGCTGCTACGCCTGAGGTTCTGCAGCCCCTCTGATGTGGCTCCTGTAACCCAGAAAGGCCCAAGCCCGGATGATTAGAATTAAGTTTACTACAGCAGACGGCTGTTTTAGCACAACTCTCTGATACAAGCGGAGTTTCTCTCCAAATCCACCAGGAAACCAACGTTTTCTGTCTAATTGAGCTCATTTAGAGTTATTACATGACCCCTTATTATGCAAGTCTTCCTCCAGCTCCGTTCGTATAGCACCAAATCCCAACAGGATGAATGAATCTGCTTATCAGTGCACCGAGTTCAGTTCAATATGCCTTTTAGTTAAGTTGTCTATGTAGGGATGCAGATGGCATCACGTCGATGACTTAGTCCCGATAGTGAGCAAGCATGTAGCAACAGTGGAGAGGAAAGTTGCAAATAAGCAAAACCTGGAAACATTTTGTAATTTTTTCCTTTTAAAGACATCCTTCACTCATATCTGTAATACATCTGCAGTGATCTCTAGTAGAAGTCGTAATCGGGGGGGGGGGGGAGAATCTCAGGTGTGCCTGTTTCAGCAGCGAATCCAGCCAGAGGAGAAAGTAGCTGCAGTTTTATTTCCTGATATTCAGACATCTCTCTTCTGATTGGCTAACAGAAATGCAACTCTACCACTGACTCGGTTTTCTTTGTAACGTTGATGTTTCATCTCCACAAATAACACAAGCCAGGAGGAGTTCTGCTGTGTGGTGGAGCTGCTTATGCTAACAGTTAGCCTCTACTAGCTGAGACGTGCTCCGTTTCCTGAACAGCTGCGTTTCAGTGAATAAGTTCATGAATGAACCAAAGCAGCCTTATAAACAAAAAGAAAAGGACATTCAGTGCTGCAGACCCGTAGACGGAGCCCAGAGGGTTTGTTGTACATTACATGTGAACACAAGTGAAGGCTGATACTCATCAGACTGAAACATGAAACCTCTAAATATTTCCAGCTAGCAAGAGGACGAGCAGGTTTCTGTCAACATGTTTATTGGTTTGTTGACGTACGCAGAGTCAGTCGTGTGTGCAGGTCAGCCCTGCTCGTCGGGTGGAACGTTTCACTTGTAGCAACGGTTAAAAAGGTAGACACATAAATAAAACATCAAACCTGGAATGCACCAAAAGAACAGCAGCTAGTAGCAGCAGCTCTTTCAAATATACTCAAAGCTTATAAAGTCACAGGGCTGCACCAGCGCCGCCGCAGACAGAGTAGTACAAACTGTAGTTTTGATGAAGTTAAATGAGCTGCTTCTGACAACAGCAGGTATA
The DNA here is from genome assembly GCF_043380555.1 of Nothobranchius furzeri. Taxonomy (NCBI): domain Eukaryota; kingdom Metazoa; phylum Chordata; class Actinopteri; order Cyprinodontiformes; family Nothobranchiidae; genus Nothobranchius; species Nothobranchius furzeri. The sequence goes on along the minus strand of NC_091741.1, from coordinate 28,530,680 downwards.
TAAATAAAATAAAACAAGCTCAGCGTCTCTTTCTCAGACGCTGAGAAACGGCGTTCCCTTCTTCAGCTCCTGCGGGAGTTTTTACGGCCACGTTTGGTCCTTTTAAACTGGGAGAGCGGCGCACGGTTCGGACCGCTGCTCTCTGCAAGGTGCTTATCCCAGAGGTTCCTGAGGTTTTGGTGCAGTGGGTGGGGCCGCTCCACCCGTCAGCGTGGACACGGCGGCTCAGAGCGTAGCTCAGGGTGGGCTCAGTTCTGAGGGGTGGAGTACAACGAGTGGTGCTGGTGGCTCTGGTCTGGAGGGTTGTTGGCAAACAGAAGAGGAGCGGTTTCTGATGCGTACCAGCTGCACACACAAGAAAAAGGGTCAGAAGATCGTGAGACCACTCTTAGTGAAACTGCTGATGAGGGTGGATCATAATAAAACACTCAGGTTTCCACTGGCTGTACATCTCCCACCGCAAACACAAAGATGGCTCCAATTAGATCAGTTTGACAGATGCTGGGCTGAAGGTTTAAAGCCTGTTTTATTTCCCCTGCGGACACGTCGGTCTCTGGGATCCGCGTCCGCAATCCGAGGAGAGAAATAAAAGGCGGCGTCACAACTCCAGGCTCTTTGTTGCACCTCTACACGTTCAGACTTGTAACAACAAAGTGGGAAACAAGAGGATTCTGCTTCCAGATACAGGAAGTCTGTACTTGCATCGACATAATCAGGAGTTATTGGACTTCAGCAGAACATTTCAGTTGTGCTGAGGAACTCATCTGCTCTCAGAAGCTCAGACCGAGTTTCCTCAGACAGATAAAACAGTCTCAGGTGGCGCTGTCGCTGAGATCAGTGCACCTGTGGAGAAAAACGTGAGCCTGTCACAAACATTCTCGGGTCCTACTGCCAGACGAGAGATCAGATCTGGTGACACTTTTAAAGTTCACTCGTTCTGTCAACACGTGCAGCGGTCTCTAGCGAGAATGAATGCCTTGTGACGCATGAGGGAAAATATTAGGGATGCATGATAATGAATTTTTACAGCCGATACAGATAACTGTGTTTTTTAAAATACCTGGGAAATAATTATAAGTACTAAGTAACAGTGTATGGTTTATAGGGCTGGGGGTAAACGATTATTTTTAAAACGATTATTCTGACGATTATTTTATCGAATAGTCGACTATTCTAATGACTATTTAGAAAATTAATCTAATGATTATTTTTCTATTGCACAATTAACAAAAACCAGAAAATCTCAAATAAATTCCTCAAAAAAATGATAAATTCTTACTGTAAGAGAATAAACACTACAGGCCTTCCATTTTTTATAACACTGCTTTTATTGTGTTGGTTGGTTATGTTCTGGTGACGTGTAGAACTTGGGAGAGCAGGCTGCTGCCTGAGAGGTGGTAGAAGATGGAGTGTCTCCATGCTGCTTTGTTTTGGTCACTTATGTGCGTGAGGCGAGTGGTGTTACGGGTTAAACCAAACTCAGGTGATATTTTACACTAAACCGAAAACCCACAACACTCTAAATGTAATAAAAGGGAGATCTGCACCACAAAAAAGATGAACTCTAAACCAAAACGTAACAGCTTATCCCAACGCAAGAAGCTGTTAGCGAAGATGCTAACAGTAGCTTTACCAACGTTAAGTTCAAGTTACCAAGTTTAAATAAACCAAAAACACCCAGCAGCAAGCAGACCAGCATGGAGGAGAGACTGCTACCACCAAAACAGCTCTCCTCATGTCTGAAAGAAGCTCCTTTATGAAGGGAGAAGCGCTCCCGGTGATTTTCTACATCTGCGGTAGACACGAAGCAGCGCATCTGACCCCGGAAGTTGTTGTCCGTTGCCGGGAGACGAAGGGGCAAAACAGGAAAATAATCTAGTAGTGGACGGACGTTGTTCCGGGTCTTCGGTATTTGGCGGAGATGTTAGTGAAGGCGGAGAAGAGGGCGAACTAGAGGAAAAACAGGCAGATTCCTCCTCTATTTACAAACTCCTGGGGATGCAACAAGTGGGCGTGGTGCGTCGACTACCGGATCTGACGTCGACAAATTTTTAGAATCGAGACGTCGTCGAGGCTTCGCTACAGCCCTAATGGTTTAATCCAATAAACCTACAGAACTATTACTGCCTGAAAGGAAACTGAACACGTTGGACAAAAAGTGCTTTTTTTCACTTATTTTCTGCGTAAATGACACGCTCTGATGATCTGTCAACAACGAAAGGCCCTTACAATCGCCAGAACGAATAAGATTATCTTAATCAGGGTTGTACGGTATTAGGAAAACCTGCGATGACGGTGGTTAATATTATCGATGACGATAAGACTTGCGATAAATAAAAATTTAACTCAGGAACAAAAATAATCAAAAACAAAGTAATAAAAGACAGCAAATAAATCATAAAAAGGAGAAAAGCAAAAGATGTGAGGAAAAGGCAATCAGTGGATCCCGGGAAAAGCAGAATCAGCAGAAAGAGGAGAACAAAGCTAACTCGGGTGTCTGCTAACCATCAAAATTAAGTGCATTATGTGTAGCAAACATTTGCGCTGACCAGTCATTGCGATATTGTGCATGCCGATATCACGATAACGATATATTTGCGATATATTGTGCAGCCCTAATCTTAAATAAAGCATTTTCTCAATACAAGCCTTATTTACCTACATAAGCTTGCTTAGACTTCAGTCGTAATCACCGGAGCTCGTGGGTGTTTCTTGTTGAACTTTCACATTTATCAAATTCAGATGCTTTCCGTGTGTTGTCAGGAAGCGCACTAGCCTTAGCGCCGGTGGCAGCTTCATAATCCTTCCACGCGTTGTGGCAGTGTCTGATTTTTAGGCAACTTATAACATTTGTTGTGTAGCTTGTTCTTTTTACCCCCTCGTGGCACTTCTGCTGAACACGCGTCACAAACAGCGAGTGAATCATCTTTCTCTGTGGAGTTTTAATTATCTTAAGTATTAGTATGACGTCATAATTGTCTATTATCGGCCGATAATGATCCGTAACCGATATTATCGTGCATCCCTAGAAAAATCTCTGGCGCTCCTGTTTCAAGAACTAGAAGTGAGTCACAGCAGAAGGGAAGCAGAAAACGACGGGATTTGGAGTCTCATTTCCTGATATCCAGACATCTCGCCTCTGATTGGCTAACAGCAACACTACTCTACCACTGACTGTTAGCTTTGCGACGCTGATGTTTTACCGACACAAATGACACAAGCCTGAAGGAGTTCTGCTGCGTGGTGGAGTTGCTAATGCTAACGGTTAGCTTTTACTAGCCGAGACGTTCTCTGCTCTCTCCGGGACGCTAAACCAACAACAGCCTTCCCTGTCAAGAGTAAAGATGGTTGTGTTCATACGTGTTCATTTTCGGTGTGACGTAGATCTGAGATCTGGTCCTGAAGTGTTCGTAGCTTGAATTCATTCATCACATAACAGATCGAGCAAGCTCTGTGCGGGTTTGTGCACATCCGTGTTTTCTCCGCATAAGATCTCATTTCAAAGCTCAGCGGATGATGTTCATTACTTGTAGAAATTGTCAAACTTTAAAGGGACTCTAAGGAAGTGTGACAGCCAAAACATGTATAGAAATAATAAATGTCTTCTTCATACGTTCTCCTGCAATGCCCTGGTCCTGTAGAATGAGCCCTGGCATTTTTACTGTGATTGCCTGTTTTTCTGTAAAATCACAGAAAAAGAGAGATGCTCGGGTCGAGCAGGCTGCTTCATGCGCGTTCACGCTCAGGCATCGCCCGTAGCATTTGCTATCCGTAGCTTTAGCAGCAGAGAGAGAGGCAGTGCCACTTTGTCGCTGTTCCTAACGCCTAGTGACAAAGCTAGCTACATTTCTGAGGACCCTTAGCTACTTTCTGTAGAACTTTCTTCTAGATATTTCCTGCTAATTAGCAACAAAATAGCCATTTTCACTCCGAACCGTTCTTTGAACGTTGTTTCAGCTGTCATCAAGGATATAAATGTTACAGATACAGAGGATGTCACTGGCGCTGTAGCTCACCTAGTAACACGTCGGACTCTCATGTAGAAGACCTGGGTCCGATTCTGGATGTGAACATAGTTTATTTAGAGTTTCTTTTTTACATTAATGGTATATTTTTAACAGTAAGATGCCCAAATTTTTATTTGAGACTCGCCGAACGGCATTGAATTCACAGATAAAAAAAGATGTGGGTTCAACTTTCATTTTGGAACAATTTTTCAAGCGAGGGAAGGGAATGATCTGAGCATGCAGGAGGACTGACCCATCATAAACCTTTGTCAGCTGTGCTGAAGAGAAAGGTACAGAACCAAATTATTAATTAGCTGTGCGTTCTAATGTCCTCTGTCCTCCGGGACACACACACACGGACACACACACACACACACACACACACACACACACACACACAAGGGACTGTCTCAGCTGTTATTTTTGTTAAGGAGTGTGCACGTACAGCATGCGCGCCTCGTGCACGTGCCTACTATAGAAGCTGCTGTTACGCTTTTGGCCTGAGGGGGCGATCACAAGCATAAAAATTAGGGATGCACCGATACGATACTGGTATCGGCACCGATACCGATACCTATACCAGTATCGGTAAAAGTTAACCGATACCAGGAACCGATACCAATGGAGTTGCTTGAAAATGGCTTCACAGTAACTTGTCATTTCTGTTCACCTAATATTTTAGTTTTGTGATGATTTCCATTCATATATTTTACTTTTTATCTACCTCGCAGTCTTTTCCTGTTGAAAACAGAGAAGAAAATAAAATCTGTATTCCAAATCATCGCATTTTTTTGTGTGGTAGAAGTATCGGTATTGGTAATCGGTATCGGCGAGTACTCAGATCCAAGTATCGGCATCGGTTTGGGAAAAAGTGGTATCGTTGCATCCCTAATAAAAATTCAAAAGTCCGAAAAGTCCCTTTAATTTCATGAGCATTTATAATGTTTCTACCTTGAACTCTCGGTGGACTCTCGAGCCCAAGGAGCAGGGATGTCGTCGTCGCTGCCTTGAGGGTCGTCAAAGAAATAGGGACGAGGCAGCACCCTGTTGTTGACGGCCATGCTGGTCTGTGAGGAATACAATGGTCAGAGGGCGTGTGAGTGCCTTGAGTGAATACTCAGTCAATGGGTGAGATTTGGCGCTCACCTCCTGGGCGGGTCTACGGACTCTGAAGATGAGGATGAGGAGGCTGGTTGGGAGCAGCTCCCATATGAAGATGATGGCACCAAAGGCGATGTAGCCTCGGTCGCCCAGTTCGCTCTGCAGGTCAGCCTGAGGCCACAAGCAGGACGATTAAAACAGAGCAGAGATAAAATCCCTCACTGATGCTGGCCGAGTCTGACCTGATCAGAGACGTTGTACCAGTCGTAGCCGAACGACTCTACCGGATGTTTCAGGGACAGAAACAGGACCGCCAGGTTGTAGCAGGCTCGGCTGGTGAACAAGAGGACCACCGCCAAACCCAGAGCTGCCGTTCGACAGACTGTCGTCTCCTAGTCAGAGAAATGCATCAGAACACATCTGGCAAGGTAGGAGGTACTTTCCCCTTTGCGGGTTTGCCATCCTTCTGAGGACAGATGCTGACCTTGTTGATCAGGTACGGGCTGGCCGAGTGGGAGTGCCGGGTCAAGATCAGCAGCACCGCGGCTAGCAGCACCGCGTTCACGATGAAAAGCAGGTCGTTGACTACAACTCGCACCAAAACCAGCCTCCAGGTCCGCTTCCCCGACTCGCCGCTGCCGTCTCTGTCCCCCAGAACTGCACAGGTAATGTTGACACAGAGGAAGATGATGCTGAAGGTCGTACATGCACACCGGGCCACCCATCTGAGGATCACACAGAGGCGGGGACAGAAGCATGACGCAGCCCTCCTCAATAACAAACATGCACATTTAAATCAGGACAGCAGCGAAACTCACAGTCCTCGGTTCAGCGCTGAGATGCAAGACTCTCGGATTTTGAGTAATACCTGTGACACGGGGGGGGGGGGGGGGGGGGGCGCAATACCCTTGTTTAAACGTTTCAGAGATTTCACTTTTGATTTTAACTTCTTTTACCCAAGTGACCTCTCCGGGTTCCGATCAGCCTTACCTGAGTGAAATACAGATTGATGAGGCTAAAAGTGAAGAACTGCAGGCAAACGGGGAAGCAGTAGAGGAGCCAGAAGACCACTATCGGGAAGCGATTTGCCTTCACAGCGTCGTAGAAGTAAAAGGTGAACAGTGTGGTGCGAAGGGCGGCCCAGAGCAGGCAGAGGAACAGGAAGATGCTCTGGTAGCTCCATCGCTTGTGCTTGTAGAGGTAGAGCAGCCACAGCTGAACGTAGACCACCAGGAAGAGGCTCGCGTACAGAGCCGTGTACAGGATGGTGAAGCCCAACTGGACCGAGGGGGCAATGGCTGGATTCAGGGGGGCCGGAGGGGGCAGATAGGAGGAGTTGGGAGGAGGTGTAGCTGTGACCGGAGCTTCCATTGGAGCGCTGGCAAGAGCACTAGAAAGTCATCATCGCTGGGATGCTGTGTAGTTTTATTCCTTCTGTCTGACGGGCCTACGCAGGAGGTCCTGAAAATAGAAACTCCAGGTCAGAATCTGAAACCCCAACACTTGGGACCAGAGGAAATCAGGAATACGGCACCTTCTGGAACACTTACAGCAGTTCTTATCTGGCTTTTGGGAAGAAATGTGAGATCATTCTGAGCTGAGACTTAAGAATCCTGCAGCCAAACACTGTCATGAGTTCGGCTTGGGCTCAGTGGGACAGGCCTTTACTGCACGGGCCTTTTTCAAGGGATCCGAGCTGGAGCGCGTGGAGTCCAGAATCACCGACCCAAAGTGCTGCAGGAATGAAGAGCATGTAGAAATGTTATCAAAGAAGAAAATCAGCTCTGAGGCAAGGCTGATCCGTTTCCAGCGCTAATAAAAATGCTACTAAACATCAATTTTTACATGCATCTTCGAACAGTTCCGATATATTCGGTCCTGTTTTCTATACTCTTCACGCGTGTTGCATCCTGTCATGATTCAATAAAACATAATAAGGAGATTGAAGATCTTCTCCCAGACAAACACTTACTCTAACTCTGATGCATATCTTAGTTTAGCCCCTCCCACCCCGCCCCAAAACAAAAACAACCGAACAACAACAATGTCAAGTGCTTCTGAAACAAGATCAACAACATCTTTACACCTTGAGTTGATTTAAATCACAGACACTGATTATATATTAGCTGCTAAAACGCACCATGTTGAGTCACCGTGAATTATCTCTAATCGCCCTGAATACACTTACAATAGCACCAGCAAATGTCCTTTTCGACGCACGACATTATAGAACAGTTGAGTTTCCGCTCCGTTACGGCTTTACTATAGTTCTAAAATATCCACAGCCGTGTGTGTATTTTAGTAACCTTTGAAACCTCTCTGATTCACCTCTTTGGTCTTTGTAACATAAACAACCGAGCTAACAGGGCTAGCTTTCGCAACAAACACACATTTTAGGAATATCGGCTGAAGCGCGTTAGTTCCGCCATCTTTACTGACAAAAACATTTAAAACTGAGAGCTGTCGACATTCACTGAGACAATAACAAACCTTCAGGCAGACATGGAGCTTCGGGATGATCTACCGATGTCAGTAGACCTGAGTACCTGCTGGTTTTCTGGAGGAAGACTACGTAACGTCTGATGGGCGGGGCCACTGTTCTGATTGGCGGATGGAATCAAAAAATGTGGGCCCGCCCATACGTAACGTCTGATGGGCGTGGCCACTGTTCTGATTGGCGGATGGAATCAAAAAAATGTGGTCCCGCCCATAGATAGGTGGGGCTACCGTTTGTTTTTCCACCGCCAATCAACAAACGGCAGGAAATCGCGGTTCCTTCAAGTTATTGTTTACCACTGGATTGAAATGGTTCGGAACACGAGGTTCCGTGGTGCCACTCGCGTTTTCTAGGATGGTGTTTTATTGTTTACTTTAACAACAACAACCGAGTTTTCCTCATAAAGTTAACATTTAGCCACCTGCCCTCAAAATATCAGTCCGCCGTTTACTAACACCGCTGTAGACGTCAACGCCGAGCTGCTGCGTTAATTATAAAATAGCCCAGGATGCCGATGACGCTGCGGTCCAGACGGTCCATCCACCTCTCTCAGGCAGGTGGAGTCAAGCTACAAGCAACACCGACGAGGAGCTCGACCCGCCTGCAGGGGAAACTGAAATACGACGAGGTGGGTACTTTATTGCTCAGCTTTTCCGCCTCCTCTTCCTCCGCTGCTCGGAACCACAGCCACGTAGCTCGTTCACTAACGGCAGCGACGTTGGCTCCCTATTGGATAAACGCTCACAGAAAAGGCTTTTTTAAATTAAAGACCAAACTGTTATTTTCCATCTTTAACTGTTGGAGCGACTTCATCTCATTTAGCGTTTATGAGAGTGAAGCTGTTAGCATTTTAGCTAACCCGAACGTCACCGCGCCTCGCAACAGCCCACTGCTTAACTTAGTTATACCGAGTCATGGTAGGTTTTTCTTGATGTTAACTACGAATGTTTATTTAAGCTGACCAAAACCGTTTATTTTGTCAATGATGCTACGCATATCATAGTTAGTGCTAATTGTATCTGACACCGTTGTTTATGTATAACTGAATAAATGTGCACGGCTGTGTTATTTGTGCTCTCGTTTACTAAATCTGAGGTGTTTTGGTTGTTAGGAGTCCGATGAGATAGATTCTGAGTCTTCCCAGAGCGGGGTGATGGAGGGAGAGGATGCTGGGATGGAGGAGGAAGCTGCTGAGGAAGCAGAACAAACGGTGAGATATAAACCAGACACATCTCTGGCTGCTGATCTCTAACAGCAGCAGAAGCTGAGCCTTCCTCATGAGATCCGGGTGCGGCAGAGCTCTTTATTGAAAGCCAGAGAGACCTGAGCTGACAGAAACAATGCTTTGTAATCCTGTCTGCAGCAGGTTTGGAGTTTTGTGCATTGCAGGGGTGACTTGAGAATCAAACTTTACCCTGATGAGAATAATCCCTGCATAAATACTCATCTTCCATCTTTGCTGGAGAAAATAATGGCTGCAGCTGTTGAATGTCTTTAGAACTAGAGTACATTATAGATCCTTAGATTCATCAATTACCTGAGCTATATGTGTGCTCAAGCTGTTCAACTTTACTTATTAAAGATGTGGAACACTGAAAACCCATTTTCAATGATTCTTTCTGATTATAATCAGTCACTGAGTGTTTCAGACAGTCTCCTACACCCATCTCCTGCGTTAGCTTCTGATCTAAAACAGACGGTGAAACTCTAGGATTAGAAAATCCTGACAGATCTGCATCACACTGTCACTGAACATTCCCTCACCCTTTTTGACTCATGGTGGGCACGGCTGTTGGTTTTTGCATCCAGCGAAAAGCGGAGAACCTGTCGACTAGTAGATGCTAACCATTAGCATTAGCAACTCCACCAAACAGCAAAGCTCCTCCAGGCTTGTGTTGTTTGTGGATTAAGAAACGTCAACATTACAGAGCAAACCGAGTCAGCGGTAGTCACATTGCTGTTAACCAATCGGAGGCGAGATTTCCAAATGTCAGGAAATAAGAGTCCAAATCCTGCCGCTCAACCCTGATGTGGCTCACTCACTTCTATTTCATAAAAAATGGTGCACCAGAGTTTTTTTCCCCCTGAGTACGACTTCAAAGGCATTCATCCCTACTAGAGACCTCTGGGAATGTATTGATTTAACGGGTGTTCTGCATCTTTAAAGAGCAAGTCACCATCTACCAGATTCTTACTCAACTCCCACTTCCTGTTTGAAAAATGCAACAAATGCTGTTGCCTAGCAGACCGAGAGGGCGGAGCCGCTAACAAATACACACACACACACATACACAGACTCACAATGACATTGTGGCATCATATGGTACCAGCTAACGTTCTAGGGTACCTCTTAGCCAATAGCGTGCAAAACTATTGACTGCACGTGCCTGCAGCACAATTAGACACGCATTTATATAGTTTATCATAAAAAAGTTGATTTGGCTGCGATGTACCCCGCCTGATTGCCCATTGACTGCTGGAGATGGGCACCAGTCCCCCCGCGACCCTACGTGGACAAAGCAGGTTCAGATGGATGGAAAAGTTGATTTGGGGGCGACTTGCTCTTTAATGAAGGATTCTACCGAGAGTCAGAAGCTGATATCGGCCCTCGGTACAGCTCTAGCTTTTGAAAGCAGCTGGTCGAGACAACCTCTACATTTCTGTCTGGCTGATGCTCGTTGTATCGTTCATGTAGGAAATCTTAGTTTTTATTTGATCCCATTATTCGATATATGTCGTTGGTTTCAGAAATAACCTGATTAGTCACAACACTGACATGTCAAGCCAATTCTCAGAACAAGTAGGGATGTAAGAAAATATTGATGATACGCTTAAATACTGCGATATTTCATGTTCTGATACTGAATATAAATTTAAAGGCTGTGTATTGATTTTGTTTTATTGATAATATACATGCATTTTTTACTGTATTTCTTTTATGTAGTGCAATTCAAACTCTGGCTGCTAGGTGGCAGCAGTTTCTACCGCCTTCATTCCGACCGAACAATGAGATTTCAGGATAACTCTGGATGTATTTTGGACGTGTCTGACCTGAGTGTTTGAATGCAATGTCGATCGAACCGTCTCCTCTGCATAGTGATTAATTACCATATTGCTGAATTCTTGCCAATACACACCCCTGAGAACGAGTAACCAACACAATTAAATATACCCTAGCAGTTCGATGAATAACATGGTTAATGAGAAAGTAGTCCAAGTTAAAGATGTCTGTTACCTCATTTAACTGGTCATATTCTTTTGAAGTTTGATTTATATTTAGAGTATTATTTAAAGAGCAAGTCACCCCCTACTCCACTCCCACTTCATGTTTGAAAAATGCAACAAATGCTGTTGCCAGGCACACCAAGAGGGCGGAGCCGCTAACAAATACACACACAGACTCACAACGACATTAAAGAGCAAGTCACCCCCTACTCCACTCCCACTTCATGTTTGAAAAATGCAACAAAAGCTGTTGCTTGGCAGACCGAGAGGGCGGAGCCGCTAACAAACACACACACACAGGCTCACAGTGGCATTATGACATCATAATGTTCCAGATGACATCATAGCATACCTCTTAGCCAATAGCGGTGGCAGATTTAAATTCAAATACAGTGCAGAGTTTTTACCTGACGACGGCGCAATGCTGACAGTTTTAGGCAGAAAATTTGAATTTTAACCAAGATGCACTGAACTGCCAAATTATTGACGACATGTGTCTGTAGCACGATTAGACACTCCTTTATATAGTTTATCAACAAAAAAAAAGTGATTTGGGGGTGACTTGCTCTTTAATACATCATAATGTGCCAGCTAACTTCATCCCTCTTAGCCAATAGGGATGGCAGACTTAAATTCAAATGTAGTGCAGAGTTTTTACCCGACGACGGCGCTACTCTGACAGTTTTAGGCAGAATATTGAAATTTTAACTCAGATACACTAAAGTGCCAAATTATTGACGACACATGTCTGCAGCACGATTAGACACTCATTTATTTAATTTATTAGCAAAACAATTTGAACTGGGGGTGACTTGGTCTTTAAATGAACACAGCAGTGATCTCATATTCAGTTTGAAATGTGAGAACTTTGACACTGAAATGATGCTGTAGTCATGGTAACAGCTGTTATGTGTGTAAACAAATACAGGCAGGCTGTGGTGCGCCATTCACCAGAGCTGATTTGAATAGGTGTGTGTGTGGGGAGTGTTATCACTTCTGTGCTCCAGAGGCACGGTGAGGTCTGGAGCAAAGGCCACCAGGTGTTTGACGGTTCTTCTCCTTGGGTGACCTGGACAGGTGGCCAACAGCATTTAGGTGTGTGTTCATGTCTAACTGCTGCCTGGTGTGGTTCTTGTGTGTGTGTGTTGGAGTTTGTGTGAAAGGAGATCCTAGTAGCTGCTCTGTTTGTGCTTTGTCTCTTTTTAGGAACTGAAGCATTGTAGAGTCGTGCTGGATCGTGTCCACGTGGATGAAAATGTCCTAAAAAAAGAACTAGAAGAAAAAGAAGACATGAATCGTAAAGGTGGGAAACTCGCCTCCAGGATTCCTACGTTCCAGAAGCGTCCCGTCGCTCCCAGTCAGGCGACAGAGCATCCCGCTCCCAGATTAGACGCTCCTGTTACTGTTGCTCTGCCTGCTGAGAAAGCTGAAGGTGGACGTGTGGAGGCATCCAAGGCTAAGCCAGCCGAGTTCAGAGAAACGGCGCCCCCGCTTCCATCGGGCCGCATCCCTAGAATCGGCTCTGATCCTCCGTCTGTTGGCGTGGAACAAAAGGATGACAGCTCTGTGATTCCTGGACCTAAATCCTGGAGCTTTTCTGAGTCGGTACCACATTCCCACTTTATTGCAAGCCCCAGACCTGCTCTCAGAGCAGAGCGGGACGCAAGTGATGCTCTGCTAAACGAAGCAGGTGTGGTTCCAGATCCCCCACCAAGCTGCCTCCCACCTGAGAACTCCCTCAGCCAGAAATCACAGGAACACGCCAGGCTCACCCCCACCAGAGTCATGCGTGTCTCTGTGGAAGAGGATGACATCACCAAGGTCTGCTCAGTGGAGGCGATCGTGGATGAAGAACCACCATGGAGGACAGGGCTCATGGAGGTGGAGCAGAGAGACTGCAGGTCTTCATCAGATGCTGAGGATGAAGATGAAGGTGAAGAGCTCGTGAAGCAGTCAGAGGAAACAGCAGATGACCCCAGCTGTGCTGCAGCACCAGAGGAACCTGCCCCAGTGTCCTCAGCCCAGTCCACTAAGGTGAGTCATTTGTTCCTGATGTCTTCCAGTGAGACAGTTTCAGCAGTGTCACCATTCCAAAGGAATGTCGCTCCACCCTGCAGCGACGGGTCACAATGATGGTGCAACACATTAAACTCTACCTGCTGTTTCCAGCAGAGCTCCAGACGTTGGTGTCTGTTCCTCCTCTGGCTGCTGGTCCTAGGGGGGTTGGGCCATCACTTCTGGAAGTATGGGGTTCCCTCATCTGTGGCTCAGCTCTCGGCCCAGCTGGAGCTGCACTGGCTGGAAGGACCTGGTCTGCTACTAGCACCCTGCAGCTCAGACTGCCGGTAGGTTTATCATCACACCGCTCGCGTCTCGGAGCCCTCCCTGAATGCTGTCTGTTTGTCAAAAGTCAAAAATCGGATGATAGGAGTGTGTGTGTTGTCCAGAGTGCAGCTGGTAGAAAGCATCCCGGTTGGTCTGTACCCAGCCTCTCCTTCTGGGCCGAGCATCGTGGACAGCTGGCTGCGTCTGCTGGACAGGGCCAACAGCTCGGTCCACATCGCTGCGTTTTACTTCACCCTGCAAGGCAGCGATGAGGAGACAACCGACCCCTCGGACTCTCAGGTTGGTCCAGTGTTGAGTCCCGTTCCGAAGCAGTGAGAAATTACAGCCGTTAATTTATGACCCAACTTGTTTAAAAGGGAAGAAAGGTGTTGGGACGGCTGAAGCAGCTTCAATCCAAAGGCGTCAAACTCCAGATTGCTGTGAACGCCCCACAGACCTCGACCAAGGACACGGCAGAGCTGGCTGCAGCAGGTGAGGCTCAGAGTTACCGACGTGTTTACATCAGACGACTGCGGTGGGTCGAGTTAATCAGCTGTGCTGTTTGACAGGTGCACAGGTCAGAGAGGTGGACCTCAGGGCTCTGACCGGAGGCGTCCTCCACACCAAGCTGTGGGTCCTCGACCACAAGCACTTCTACCTGGGGAGTGCTAACATGGACTGGCGCTCTCTAAGTCAGGTACGTCCACTTTAATCCAGCCTTTTATGTGGCAGCACTTAGGTGGGCAGGTGTGAGACGCAGTGAGTAGCTTCAGATGAAACACCACGTTGACGGAGAAACCATCGGAGTTTAACAGGCAGGCTGAACATGAAAATAGTCTTCAACACCTATCTCCTGGATTAGCCTCTGATGGAAAATAGATTGAAAAATGCTCGGTTCCGAAAAGCCCGACAGATCTTTGTCACGCAGTTAGCATTTATGGGCGCAACCATTATGACTTATGATGGGGAAGGCTGTTGCTGGTTTAGCTTCCAGTAAACAGCAGAGAATGCCTTGGCTAGTAGAAGCTAACAGTTGGCATTAGCAACTCCGCCACACAGCAGAACTCCTCCATGCTCGTGTTACTTTTAGATAAAACATCAACAACGTTGTAGAGCAAACAGTCGAGCTCTCTTTCCATCACACATGAAGACGGCGTGTGATGTAATGGCTGCATTTTACCCGCTAGCTCCTCCTCACCGGGAGCGATTCCGATGCGAGGCAAAAGCCGTGTCCACACGGCTGATCACGTGAGGTCAAAAAATCACGGGAGAATTGCACAACCACGCGTGATTGCTTTTGTATTTGACTTCCTGTCTGTCTCTATGTAAACCGTAGAGTTTGGTGTGGTTTGGAAGCGTATCGCGTAAAAGAAGACTCAAAGCGTAATAATGGCACGATCCCTTTGCTTCCGGGACGTGTGCAAAATGTTACACGTTGCTGTCGGTGGAAAAGAACTCATCCACTCTAACAGCATCGCCGTTTCACCGCACTCTCCCGTCCGGAGGATAGGAGGCTTCAGTGGTAGCCACATGAGTCAGTCAGAGGCAAGATGTCCAAAAATTAGGAGATAGACTCCAAAACCTGTTGTCTTCTGCCACTTTCTCATCCAGCTGACTTCTACAGACTCAAAACAGGTGCACCGGAGCTTTTTTTCCCCCAGAGTACAACTTACAAGGTATTCATTCCTAATGGAGACCACTGCAAATGTATAAAAATATGAGTGAACCTGATCTTTAAAACCAAAGATCAGGACTGCTGGAACTAAAGGAATCTGCCCTGAAAACGGAAAATCAAGAAGCTTCGCTCCCAACGGTGGTTTTCTCCCTGAAGGTGAAGGAGGTGGGGCTGTCGGTGGAGGACTGCAGCTGCTTGGCTCAGGATGCCTTTCGGATCTTTGAGGTGTACTGGAGCATCGGGGCAAACAGCGGTTCTCCTCCTCTGTTCTGGCCCGCCCGACTCGCTGCTCTGTCCAGCGCTGACAGACCTCTGCAGCTGAAGTTTAACGGCGTACCCGCTCGGGTCTACCTGTCTGTGAGTCCAGCATCACCTCAGCTCTTCAGAGAGCTTCAGCGAACCTAAATCTGTTTGTGTTTCTCCTGCAGAGCGCTCCTCCACAGATCTCACCTCACGGCCGCGCAGACGATCTCGCCACCATCTTATCCGTCATCGATGATGCCCAGAAGTTTGTTTACATCTCTGTCATGGACTACCTCCCCCTGTCTGAGTTTACAGAGCCACCCAGGTAGACCCCGACATCCTCGAGTTTGGGATAAACGCGCGTTACTGTGGGGTTAATGCTTTAAGGAGATCATGTAAAGGATGGACTTTGATTGGCTGATGGGTTAAAGTTAGGTTCACATGTAAAATGGAAATTAATTTAAAAAAAAAAAGGCAGGAAAGGTTGGAAGTCAGTTGCTAGAGGTTTTGTAGTTCTCAAGAGTAAAAGTGGAGAAAAAACGTAGTTTATCTTCATAAGGATGAGTCTGGATCGTGTTGTGGTCTCCCAGGTTCTGGCCGGCCATCGACTCGGACCTGCGTGCTGCAGCGTGCACCAGAGGGGTTCGGGTCAGAATGATGGTCAGCTGTTGGGAACACTCTCCAGCCTCCATGTTCACGTTCCTGCAGTCCCTGCTGGTGCTCAGCAGGCCTCCGCTGAGATGCAACATTGAAGTGGTACGAATCTCATCAGCTGATCAGCAAACAGCCCAGCGGGTCCAGAATAAGCACTAAGATGCTCTTCTATCCTGTTCTTGTCCTTGTAGAAAATCTTCTCTGTGCCTTCAACACCAGAGCAGAGGAAGACTCCTTTTGCACGAGTCAACCACGCCAAGTTCATGGTCACAGACAGGGTGGTGTACATAGGTAATGCTACCTGCTGCTGCAGGAGTAGTCATGGCTTTTACTGTTCATCCCATAATCCAGACACCTTCCCGTCTGTTCACAGGGACATCTAACTGGTCGGAGAACTACTTCACTCACACGGCCGGCGCTGGCCTGGTGGTGAACCAGACCGGCTCTGAGGTTGGAGAAGACCAGCAGACTCTGCAGAGCCAAGCTGAGGAGCTCTTCCTCAGAGACTGGAGCTCAGACTACGCCAGCTCGCTGTCGATGGACGCTGTGGACTTCTGTCCTCCCAGTCGCCGCTGACCGTTTGCTTTTAGGTGGACAAGCCTTGTATGAGCCTGCTGCTGCTGCCACTTGAACTTTATTTTATCTGAAGGTTTGGTTCTCAGTCAGCGACCGTAGCTGGATTTAACTGCTGCAAGCCGCCTGAGGTCTTATGTACATATTTGCCTTGAAACTTGATTTTTGTTTTTATTCTATTTTCTTACGAGGTGATATGCAAACCAAGAGCTTGGCTGGATTTGTGCCTGGAGCATTTTATATTTTCCCTAAAAAGTGCCAAGATTGAACGGTTTCAAGCAGGAAGAGGAAATGTGTGCATCACTTCCTGCAGCTTTAATGTTTGTGTCGTAAAACAACTGGGATGCTTTTCCTGTAAATGCTCCTTTTCTTGTCTAACAGGCGGAGAAACATTTGGATGTTCACGTTTGAGAAAATCTGTGAATGTTTTGCCCTGAATGTACCATCTCTGCACCGTTTCCTCCATCAGCACATCACGATTACTGTAGAAGTGACTTCCTGTCATCTGCGCATGCATGTAGGACGGTTACACACACCTCCAGTGATCACTGACACACAGCAGCAATAAAATCTTCAATCCCGTGGAAGCTTGTTGGATATCTTTGCAACCATCTTAAAGGTTTCTAGCCTGGCAAGCCAGACTGAATAAATGTATTATTTAGTCTGGCCATGCTCCATTGACGGCTCTGGGTTGTGGGGCGGGTTCTAGCGTTGTCTTTCAAATGATCTCCGCATTCCACTGGATTCATCCTCTTGTTTCACTCTGTTGCATCATCCCACCCACCAGGCATATAGAGGGCCCTGATTGGCCCACAAAGCGGATAAAGCTCTGTGATTTGTTCACTAAGCAGATAGAGCACTATGATTGGCCCACCATTATGGACCAATCACAGCTCTTTATGTGTTTGAAACCCCTCCAGAGAGCTGTGATTGGCTAGCCAGAGTCCTGGTAGGAGCGTGCCTAGACCAAACTTTGCAAAGCAAGAATTTGGTCTAGTTCACTAGGCTACAAGGTTTCTGCACTTTGTGTATTTTCTCTAAATCCTTCTCACAAGCAGATGCAGAACAAGGGCAGAGAAAAACGATTCACCCTCGTTCCTCCAGCCAGAAACGGAGCAGCCTTGGATCCTGGACAAAGCTGAGAAGCAGCATCCTCCCTGAGGAAGGGGTTTTATCTGTTTATCAGACACTTGGTGCTTTCCTGTCTCTAAAACATGAAGATGTAAACCAGTTCAGTGTGTAAATAGATTTAAAAGTATGAGTCAGTCAAACATCTCATCACTTTGCTAATTAAAGTGGTTTCTTAGCGTTCTACAGGCGGACGTTACTCTGATGTTCAGTTTGATGCCGTTTCACACAAAAACCTTCGAGTCCCTTCACGTTTCTCTTATTTTATTAACACAATTAAAATGTCTTATTTCACCACTAAACCATACAAAATGAAACAAGTTTAACAAACTCAAACATGCAGGGACCCTGTGCAGACTCTTGTTTAGGAAATCCTTCATTCTTTAGTCTCTGAAGTAGAGGTTTATCCACACTGGTGTGTGTGTGTGTGTTTGTAGAAATCCATGTTCCTGTACCATCCGATCATCCATCCGCGTCACAAACAGGATTGGAGGACGGCAGTAATGTCTCTGATCCTCCTTCCTGTGTCCAGTCAGTGGAAGCTTGAACCAGCAGGGATCCTCTCGTCATTCCATGGAGAGCTGAACGCTCTCCGTCTGCTGCTGCTCAAACTTTCTGGCTACGGAGCAAGAAGACAACACAAGGTGGTTTTCAAAAGCCGTGCCGGTGATTTGGGTTAAAGAGAGAACGTGTTTATTTGGATGAGAGGGAATTATTTATTGTTTAAACAAGCAAATTAGAAAATATATAAACGTGCCCTTTGTGAAGGCGAGCTTACCCAGGGAGTACATCTCCAGCTGCTGCCGCAGGCGGACCTTCTGGAGGCTGTCGTAGAAGTTGGGTTCTGGGCTGCTGCCCACAGCGGGAGGCAGAGTGAAGATCCTCATGATCTTCCTCTTGTTCCTGGTCAGAACAAACACATCAAGGATGGTCAACGCTGTGCCCAGAAAGGAGCGAATAAAAAGACATTTAAGGTCCTGAGCTCCTTAGAAACACCTGTTATCTAAACTTGTTATCTCCAACATCCCCAGTGGAGCTCAGGACAGTACTTGTATGGTTAGAGGCTCCAATAGTTGGGATATTTTCTAATTTATGTAAAAAATAAAATGAGAGACTAAATATACCCCCCGTTTACAGATATGACAAAAAAGCTACTCAAAGTTGATTTAATCCCCCAACTGTAAAAACCAAGTTCATGTGCACATTTGCTTCTTATCTGCATCATAACACTTTGAGATGAATGCATGCCAAAGAACACCAGAGCAGAAATACAGCCGAGTGTAAAAATATATTATTCATCCATTTACTTTTAACTTTAATTATGTTCAGGAGTTTGGACTGGGGAGCTCAGATCTGTACTGGTTCTTGTCAGCTACCAGTTTCCTTCACTGGTTTATAATGATGCTTAAAAAAACTGAATCTTAGCTTAGACTGGGAGACCATCTAAAGCAGGGGTAGGGAACAGCTTTAGTGGTTTTCCTGCTTCAACACAGTTGGGTCACCTGTTCAGCAGCTCACCAGGTTAATCACCTGCTGATTAAAATCACGTGTGTTGAAGCAGGGAAACCTCTTAAAAATGCTGATAGCAGCTCTCCAGGACCACGGCTCCCTACCCCTGATCTAAAGGCTCGTGGATCCTTTGCAGGTGTTTTGGGTTTATTATCTGGTTATAGTGTGACACTTTAATTCTACAATATTGAACCTTTTCACAATATTCTAATTATGAGATTTTTCTGTGTGTGTGTGCAAGGACGTAATTTTCACTTTAGAAGTGGGGGGGACACGGGGTGGGTGGGTGGGGGGGGTGGTATCTTTACAGTATGCTCTAATGGGAAACAGGCTTCAACACAAACGGTTGTTTTCCGCTTGGTCCTAGAGCTCAACCAGTGTCAATTTAATATAGCGTAATATTGTTTTTGGATGGTAAAAAGTGCAGGGGTCAAAACTTGACTTTGGAAAAACCACCAAAAAAAAAATTACGTCCATGTGTAGGGTTGCCAGCCGTCCCTTGAAAAACGGAATCGTCCCGTATTTAGAAACAAAAGTGCACGTCCCGTATTGAACTCAAAAGGGACGCACTTTGTCCCGTAATATAGTATGGATCAAAATTAGTCTGTAGTCTATTACCGGAATTAACGCTTTGTTTGAAAGCCAGCCCTTCGCCTGCTCTGTGACCAATGAACTGACCGCATGCTTACACACGAAAATGACGATGCAGATCACCGCTTATTTCATTGGTCGAGGAACGGTCGCTTGGGGAGAAGATACCGGAAGAAAACAGTCGACAGCAAACAGCACGGCCAACCAGGAAACTAACGCCGACACTGCTGTACAAGTCTCGGACGACAGTACCCCTCCGAGAAAGAAGAAAAAAGGCTTCAAAAATACAGGGAGGAATGGGAAAAGGAAAATTCCTGGCTGGAAAAACTGCGCGATAACACCTATAAAGCGCACTGCACCGTGTACCGGCGCAGTTTTTCCAAAGGGCATGGTGGACTGACTGACCTCAAGCAACATGCGTCTAGTAGTAGCCACATGAAAAACATAAAGGACGTGAAATTACGGGGAACCCTCGATCAGTCTGTCGTCCACAAGGCCACGGCAGAAGCAGATATGGTAAGTAAACATTGCTTTTTTAAACCCTCTGGTTAAAGTGAAGGTATTTATATGAAGAAAAAAACCCCACTGTGTTGGGGCTTGTTTACTATTATTTTTATTATTTTTGTTGTCTGTTTCTGTTTTGTCATTAGTTTTTCTATTTTTTTTAACTTGGGTGTTTAGTTTCGATGTAGCCTTGTCTTGGTTTATATGTTGTTTGGATAATTTTAAACTAAAAGGATGGATAAATACATAATAAATAAAGTGAACTATTGTATTGTATAAAAGCTATACAATGTAATAAATATACAATAAATGTTTTCCATTTATTTACCACTGTAAGTGTTCTATGTGGTGCTTATAACCCAGGTTTACTTCTTATCTCCATTGGCAGGTTAAACATCTCTATGGATGAGCTTTATGACGAGTGTGTCACTGCAACCAGCCTTCTGGAGCCCCTCACCAAAGGACCTCAGGAGAAGGAAAAGTGGCAGTCCAAGGGAACAGCAGAGAAGTGTATAGAAATTCTTCAGGCAGCTGACCTCCCCAACATCCAGCCTGTTGTATCCTTTGTACTCAGCATCCCATCTTCCACTGGATTGGCAGAGAGGATTTTCTCTCTCATGAAGAATAAGTGGACTGATGTGCGGAACAAATGTTCTACTGAAATAATTAGATGTGAGCTCATTGTCACTCTAAATTGTGACATGTTTTGCTCAGAGTTTTACTCTGCAGTACTGAAAGACAACTCCTAAATGCAGCAAGATCTCAAAAGAAATACAAATGGAGAAAATAGTCTGTTTTCACATAATGTAGCATTGAGCTTTTGAGTTCATGAGTTTGGACTTTTTTTTTTTACTTCAACCGTAGGCTACAGTCAAGGCCTTTGAGGCACAAATATGTTTACAGCTTCTCCACAGACTTTCTGTTTGCACTTTTCTAATTGCACTCAATGTGCAGTTACAGCGTTGCTCTTTCTGTTGTTTTCTATTAATTTATACAATTTTAAGTTAAGCAGAACAGAGTTGTTTTAAAGAGAGTTATTTATATTCTAAAAAGTAAAGCATAACAGGCTACCATTTAAGAAAGAGACCTACTTTTTTTTTGTCATTTTGCACAAAAAGTTGAGCATAACAGTTTTCTGTTTAAGAAAAATACCTTTGTTACTTATAATAATTTTGTAATTTCACGCCATAAATAAATGGCTAAATGATCATTTGTTTCCCATGTTTTCATATCACAAAGAATATGCATCTTCTTAAACCAACTTCAAGTCAAATAGTAAAAAAAAAAAATCCTTTCACACACACACACAAAAAAAGAGCAAAAAATCACCACGCTGGGAAGGGTGGCCTGGAGCGGCCGGCCCTGCCCGCGAGGTGTCCCTTATTTATTTTTCAGGGAGTTGGCAACCCTATCCATGTGTGTGTGTGTGTGTGTGTGTGTGTGTGTGTGTGTGTTGGATCTCAGTAAAAACGTAAATAATCCACATAAATTCTCCATCTACCGACGCAACAGGGTGAAACACACTAGTTTCGTGATTTTACACGTTAGCTGTAACCGCAGTCATGTCGGACTGAGCTACACGTCTGTTCGAGATAACCCGGGATAAAAGCGCCGCTCTGTACTTACTTCCGGGCGTATATTAGCAGACCGAAGCTGACCAGTATGACCAGCAGGTAAACGTTGGTGGCTTCGTTCCAGGCTTCATGTACCGAGTAGTCTATAGACTCGGGCTCGCTCCCCAAGGCCCCCATCCAAACTACCGCTAAAAGCCGCGGACAAAAACGAATATCTGCTAATTTAGCTTTATTAGCTTGTAGTTGCTAAAGTCTGTACGTAAACTAACGTCTTTCTTCTTCTCCCGTCTTTTTATGGCAGTAGGCAAACGCGCAACAGCGCTCTACTGCCACCTTCTGGTCTGGACTTATGCTCCTGATTGACTTTTTATTGCCACGTTGAGGCATATTAGTTCAACATGGCAACACATTATTTAATGTATTTTTTTTAGATTTGTTTATTTTATCCATTCATAACAATGCATATAAAATACACGAAAAAGAAAATAGTTATCTAACAATGATCATTATAATCATTAACACAATTCCAACTTCCTCTTGTAAACAAGACAGTTTCTTTAGATATAATTTATGACCGAAATGGTAAAGGCAGAAGTTAAACTTAAGCCAGCCCATTAACTCATTACAAGAAATCAACAGTAACATAAATGTCAACAGTTAATAACAGTACAGTTATTACATGCATCATCTTAGATTCAACAAGATCAATCAAGAAGGAGAAGAAGATAATATCATTTCTATAGCGCCTCTCAAGATAAAAATCACGAGGCGTTTCACAAAAACAAAACATTTAAAAATATAAAAAAGCATTTAGAAAATGTTTAAAAATATATTTAAAGTGAGCAAAAATAGGCAATTGGGATTTAAAAGAAAAAATGTTAAGAAAGAGAGAGAGTAAACAGGAAAGAGGGAAACAAGTGGATCCTGAGGAAGGTGGAATAGGTGGGGAGAGCAGAATAAAGAGAGAGAGGTGAAGAAGGTCATACAAAAGCCAGCTTGAACAAGTGAGTCTTCAGCTGCTTTTTAAAGGAGACCACTGAGTCCACTGATCTCAGGCTCAGGGGGAGAGAGGTCCAGAGTCTGGGGGCCACAGCAGCAGATGATCTGTCACCTTTGACCTTTAGCCTGGTGCTGCACAACCAGTAGGCTTTGATCACTGGACCTCAGGGACCTGCTGGGGGTGTAGGGACTAAGAAGATCACCAATGTAAGATGGTGCTTGTCCATGTAAGGCCCTATAGACCAGAACCAGGATCTTGAAATGAACCCTGAAGTTGACTGGCAGCCAGTGAAGCTGGAGGAGAAGCGGGGTGATGTGGGTGTATCAAGAGGTATAAACGTGTGACAAACTTAATTTTGTTCTGCTTAGTAATAACTTAAAGAGTTATTTTTAAAACACTTGTTGAATATTTCCAACGAGCAAGATTTTTTAAAACTACCATCAAGGCTATTCCACAAACTCACTCCTCTTACTGAAATACATCTTCTTTTTTATTGGTTCTAGTTTTCTTTATTTTGAAAATCCCAGTTCCTCTTAGACAATATCCTCCGTCCCGATGTACAAACATCCTTTGGAGATCAGGTGGCAGATTAGCATGATATTCCTGATATACTACAGCCAGAGTATGCAGGTCAACAATATCGTGAAATGTTAGAATTTTTAAATGGATAAAGATAGGGGTTGTTGGTGCATAATAGTTAGCATGATAAATGATTCGAGCTGCCTCCACATTAGTAACACACACAGTTACAAGAATTTTGGGGGTATTTTGGTGCAAAAATGTATAGAAAAAAATGTTCAGAACAGAAGTCAAGAATGTTTGACAAGAACAGAGACAAACAGCAGGATCGATCCAGATGGAGCATTAAAATGAAAAGTCCTGTTGGCACCAACGCCACATGGCTTCTATAAACAGACACCAACGCAGGGCCGTGCAGAGACCACTGAAGGGGCGGGTGCTCAAAGTTAAAAGGGGGCACATTTAGAGCAAAGATTTTAAACAGATTCACGATCCAACAAGTCAAAATCAGATAATGAGACACTTGGTTTCAAACAACATAATATGAACTAGGAAAAATATGTCATTTAGTTCCATTAATTGAAGGTAATGTTAGTTCATAAATAACTGTTTTAGTTTTTAAAGCTGACTTCTATCTAGGGATGCTACAATCACATTTTTGCCCCTGTCTAGTGTTATAATAATGATGTAACAGTCAACATAAAAAATGCATAATAAGGTAATAAAATGTATGTATTCATGCTCACGTTCTCTTTGACCACCTCAATGTGGGAGGCAGAGCATTTATCACATGTTTAACCCGCTTATGACCATAAATATCACTGTTTTTGTTTGTTTGTTTGTTTGTTTTATGGCTGTGAAATTGTTACAAAAAGTGCAAAATGTTTACAACTCTGCTCCCTTTTTCAGACCAACCTCCGCTTTCAGTGTCTGGTTTGTATTTAGTGTTTATGTTTATTAAAGTCTGTAAAAATGCAGCTTAAAAACAGATTTGAATTGTTTATATTTATTACTAAAGAGGACCCTCAAACTATATAAAAGGAACAATGAAAACTCTGAACTGTGTTGCAAACACTCAGAAAAAAGTGTAAAATAAATATTAGGTAAAGTAAAATAACATTCGGCTGTATTTCTGTTAGCATTATAACTATTGATGCGCCAGATAAAATGTAATAATAAAATGTGAAATACATTTCATACTGCACTGATATAAAATAATCAAAACTCTGAAGACATGTCAGAGCCATAAGGGAAGGTTTTTGAATGGGATTGCTTAGAAAAGTGTTGGTTGGTTGTGGGGGGGGGCATGCTGCTCCGGTGGCTCTGTCTGATGCTGGTAGGTCCCGTGGTGAATCTTAGAGCCAGTAGATAAATGCATCTCTTGCCAAAATACAGTTTGAATGTTGATTGCTGAAAAGTTGAGCAGATCCATGATCCGGGTAACAAGATGTTAGGATTTTGGGTCAGGGGTGAGCTGGAGCTCCCAGAGAACCCCCCCACGCAGCACAAGGAGACACAGAAATGATGTGGAGCTGTGTCATCTGTGACCAACACATTCTCACACCCTAACAAACGCTTGGTCACTCACTTTCCCTACATGTGTAGCTCACGGGAGACGATGGATGAAGATGTCGCGTTAGAGTTCATACTTGTTTAATTCTCCATTTTAATTCTGGCGCCTGTTAGCAACCGAAACACATCCTCACGCGCTTGTGTGGATAATATAGTGCACATGGAGACATGACTGTAATAATGAGTACAGGTTATCGGCTGTAGCTTTAGTGTATGGGGATCCATTTGTAAAGTCAAACAGTCATAATCTAACAGCAATATTTTTGGTTATTTAGCTAATCATAAGAGAAAAAATTGGGAGTTCACTTTTTCAAAGTCATATTTTCACCATGTAATTCATACATTTATAAATGTTAAAGTTTCCAAATAAATATTTAGTTAGCAAGCTAAATATTTAATTTATAGTTAAATATTTCTTTTGCAAACTAAATATTTAGGTCTGATCTAAATATTTAGTTTGTAAAATGAATATTTAATTCACTAACTAAATAATTAATTTGTAAATTAAATATTTATTTTCTGAAAAAAATATTTAGATCCCAGCTAAATATTTATTTTGGAGCTAAACATTTAGTTTGCAAAATCAGTATTTGGGAAATAAATATTTAAGTCTGACCCAAAAATATAAAATATATTGTGGAGCTAAATAACATCGTGGAAAATAAATATTTAGCTGGTACTTAAATATTTAGCTAATATGCAAATTTGCTTGCCAATAAGCAGAAGTTGGTTACTAAAATAAAAGCTGGATCTCACTAACCTCTTTATAAACTCTTGCTCCGAACCAGAACTTGTTTTATCTCCGGTTCTATTCTTCTTCAGCCAACACGTCGGACATGTTCAGAAGAATAGAACCAGAGATAAAACAAGTTCTGGTTCGGAGCAAGAGTTTATAAAGAAGTTAGCTAGATCCAGCTTTTATTTTGGTAACCACCTTCCACTTGTTGGCAAGCAAATTTGCATATTAGCTAAATATTTAAGTACCAGCTAAATATTTATTTTCCATGATGTTATTTAGCTCCACACTATATTTTATATTTTTGGGTCAGACTTAAATATTTATTTCCCAAATACTGATTTTGCAAACTAAATGTTTAGCTCCAAAATAAATATTTAGCTGGGATCCAAACATTTATTTTGGAAAATAAATATTTAATTTACAAATTAAATATTTAGTTCCAAAATAAATATTTAATTAGTAAATTAAATATTTAGTTAGTGAATTAAATATTTATTTTACAAACTAAATATTTAGATTAGACCTAAATATTTAGTTTACAAAAGAAATATTTAACTACAAATTAAATATTTAGCTTGCTAACTAAATATTTATTTGGAAACTTTAACATTTATAAAAGTATGAATAACATGATGAAAATATGACTTTGAAAAAGTGAACTCCCAATTTTTTCTCTTATGATATGCTAAATAACCAAAAATATTGCTGTTAGATTATGACTGTTTGACTTTACAAATGGCACCCCATATTAGTGCGCTCATATAGTGAAGAACACAAATCACGTTTCTCTTCATGGCCTATATCATCATCAACGTTACAGGATTTACAGAATACACGCGACCAACTAACATTTTGCGTTCTACCACCGGATGTTTGGATCAAAATGTGATTGGCGCACGCACGAGCCGTAGAGTTGTTGTGCACGTGCGCTAGCAGCAGGCGCGTGAACATCTTTAGAGGTGGGTGTTTTCCCAGAGTCCAGACTGGAGCCATAAACGCCACAGACACGTGACTTCTCCCGCGTGCGTCAGCCGGCAAACTTCAGACTCGTTTCTGTAAAAATGAAACCTAAACTCTTCTCATCTGCTGACGAACGTTTGCTTAGTGGAGCTCTTCAGAGTTGTGTTGGTGGAACATGTTTGTTGTTGAGAACCTGCAGGGCAGCTTTAGAACAGACTACAGGAATTTTAATTTGATTTTTTAACGTTAGCAGCATCGTGATGGATCTTGAAAATGCTCTTCAGGCTAAATAAAAAACAAACCAGAAAGCTGTGAAATTCGGAAATGTGTTAGGGAATTTTCCTTTGGTGTCCCGTTGAGTCTTTTCTGTTTGTGGAAGTTTACTCTGAAAAATTAAAGCTCACATCCTAAAAATATCAGCAGGAACAACACTGGCATTTTGCTATTTACTGAGTTTATTTAAGGTAGAAACAAGCATTTATATACATTTAAAAAAGACAGACCATAGTTCCCATTAACTTGCTATATTTGTCTTGTTCCACATAGGCTATCTGCGCTTTTTTCTCCTGCATCTTTTGAAATATAACCACATCTTTCATTTTTCATGGTGGATTCAGAAAAAGATGCACGAGCAGCAATGGTGACTGAGTCATAAAAATAGTCCAAACCTTGTATTTTTGCATTTAATTTATTGTTGAACACCAATGAAGTATTGTTAGAGCCTCAACCTTACTGATATAAACTGGGAGGAGAGACATCAATCAGTAAAACCAGTGGGAGCTGTGGGTGCTACTGGCAATTGGGATTTTATAGATGTGTGGTCTACAACAATATTTTTTCAACTAAAAATCTGTTTAAATTTTTATTTTAAATATAAAAAATGGATAAGACTTTAATAATTGAAACCTGACATATTTATTAAGTGAAACAAAATTGTTGCATTTGATTGCTTTTGGATTTAAAATATAACGAAATCTTTACAGTTCATTTGTTTTTTTCCTATATATATATATATATATATATATATATATATATATATATATATTTTTTTTTTTTTACAGAAAACCATTAAGGAACATAAACAAATGTCATTATCGAACTGGAACAGTGTAATCTCAAATGCACAAGTACTTTCGGGGAAAATGTTTAAAGTTTAACACTTTTAGCAGCGAAGTTCAGTAAACTTGTGAAAATAAAATGGTTAAAGAGCCAAATGAGAGGGCCCAGGCCCAGATTAAAGACTTCTCTGATGAAACGCTAATCTGGTGTATTTTAGCCGCTGTGGGCTTTTATTTTAGGAGCTGGAAGTTTACTAAAGTGCTCAGAGGCCATCCCAGCGGAATAACCCCTCTTTTCAAACCGGATAGAGGACGCAGACTCCTTATCCGACTGAGATTCCTTTTATTTTTAATAATTAATATAAAATTATTTATCATGAGAATAAAACTTGCCTTTATATCTCATCTGTCGCTGAAAATGATCCGCAAACAAACTGCAGAGTCAGAAAATATCCGTTTGGTTTTCTTTTCCCTCTAAAAACGTTTAAAAACGAAAACCTCTCATTAGATGGATTTATTGTGTCGTGATTATTTGCTTTGATGTTTACATTATTGTTGTGGTTTCACGTGCAACCTTCCGCAGTTGGTGGCTCCGTGTTTTCTACATTTCCCCTAAAAGACTACATTTGCATGCACCCGTGGCTTTGACGCATGCCGGGAACAAGCTAAACGCTGCGTGCCCACCACTTAATCTGATTAATGCACAAACAGCTGGGGGTTATTTAAAGGTAAACAGCGTGGGGGTAAACCCCGTCGTCACGCAGAGGCTGTTCGGGAAACGTTTGCGGATTGGCTCCTACCGGGTCACTCTCTGTCTGGACTTGCGCAAATGACCGCGATCTACCTGCTCTACATCTGAAAACCTTGCCCTCATCAGCAGGCTTCTGATCAACATCTCAATAGGTGGGATGCTGTCCAGCCTGGGAGGAGGAGGAGGAGGTGTGAATCTGGCCTTTTCTTAGCCCAACAGGCACCCCAGGCCAAGCACCAGACTGCCAGGAAATTGTGTTTTGATTGGAAATAGGAGCCGTGGAGTCAATGAGCCCGGTCACGAGGAATTCTGTTCATTCTTTGAATGTTTGGGTTTTTCTCAGGTCAAAGAAAAAGGATCAGAATATTTTTACGCACATTTTTTCTTTTATTCATGAGTACAAAAGTAGGGGGAAAAAACTCGAAACAACAACACACATCAAACTCGGGACTATTAAATGTAAACGGTGTGCAAAAAGGTTCAGGTTGTGC
Source organism: Nothobranchius furzeri (assembly GCF_043380555.1). Classification (NCBI taxonomy): domain Eukaryota; kingdom Metazoa; phylum Chordata; class Actinopteri; order Cyprinodontiformes; family Nothobranchiidae; genus Nothobranchius; species Nothobranchius furzeri. The sequence continues at coordinate 28,501,984 of NC_091741.1, read as the reverse complement.
AAACAGAATCAATCAAATGACAAGTTCCGCGTCACATGGGCCAGGGCCTCCACACCGGATCGCTGACGTGCGCCGTGACTGGTGCGGTGGCGGAGGGGGACAGCTTGCTGGATCCGGGCTGCAGTGTGAGGTGTTGCGGAGCAGGAGACAGGGAGGCTGGGACTGGAGAGCTGTGGAGGAGTCCGGAGGAGGCCGCCAGCGGCTCGGACAGCGCGAGGCGTCCGCGGGCCGAGCCGCTCTGCTCCGGGTCTCGGCTCTTACTGCTGATGAACTGGCTGACTCTCAGCAGACAGGACCTCATCCCGTCATGGTAGCTCTGCTGGAGACCGCTGGACCTCTGACTCCCGGACATAACCTCTCTCACACCCTGGTGGCTCCTCTCAACCTTCTCTGTACTCAGGAACTCCACCACACTCTCCAGAATCTCCGCCTTCTCCACCTTCGGATTCTTCAGTTTCTATAATAAAATAAAAATCTGCGGTGACATGCCGCTCGTGCGTTGCGTTATTAACCAGAAAACAACCATTTACCTCGTTCTGGGTGTTTTCCAGCATCAGAAGTCTCAAACACTCCAAGCTGCTGTTGATGCGCTCCCGTCTGCGTTTCTCCATCAGAGGTTTGGGCACCTTCAGAGCGAACAGCTTATAAACGTCTTGCTCTAACATGACATGCTGAATCGTGATCTACTTTCACACACAGCTTACCTTCCTCCTGGACTTCAGTTTCGGAGCCTCGGCTGAAGATAAAGACTTCATGCTGCAGCTCCGCGTCATCCAACCACCAAGAAACGCGCGTTTGGAGTTTGTTTTTCCTACCTGCGGACCCTCCCCAGCCCCCAGGACACGCCCCTCCTGCGTCATCATTACAACAACAACAAAAAGAAGAGAATAAAAGGAACTTTTTTTTCTAACCTTTATTTAACCATGCAGGTAAAAGGTTTGAGCACATGTTCTCATTCACAAACGTGACCTGGCCAAGAGGTTTTGGAAGGAAGTGCAAAAAATAAAATAATAAAATAAAAACAGATAAGCACATAATCGATCAGACATTAACAGGCCTTAGAATTTTTTTTTATCTGGGTCCGAAAAATAAAAGAACATCTGCACATGCATGCAGGAGAATCAGGAAACTGAATGTAAATACGTGTGATCTAAGAGCAGTCAGCCATAATCTGGAGAAGTTTAGATCTAAAGCAAGTTTAAGGGTGTTTTGTTCCAGTCTGCTGCTGCTTACTAAAACACTCAAAGTACTTGTGCACTAAAATCTTCTGGTGGAACTTGTTAATTTCTCTAATATTGAAGAAAATCATAAAATCAGTGGGAAACAGTACGATGATGTGGCCTTTATGATCCTTTTAAACTGAAAAAAATAATCGGTTTAAATCGTTTTGTACGCATTTATTATTAAAGTTATTTGTTTGGTTGTTAATGGGGCTTATAGGAGTCTCCCCGACAGACAACACGATGACCTGAGCTAAAACAAGAGGCCGTCCATCCCAGCCTGGTAAAAAAGGTCATCTGGCGGTTCAGCGCGTTTAGAAGCGGTTTGGGGATGAGCCAGTGCCGTTGTAGCCTGTATCGCGCGCTTTGAGTTGGCTGTGATTTGCTGTGTGGTGGTGCATCAGATGAGTTTGTCGAGGCACTTTCCTGTTTAAGGGAAAACAGAACACTGGATCTCTGTGGCTTCGTCAAACTGTGTACAGGTGTGCTGACGGGAGGCCGGGAGTCTTGTTCAGACACCAGCCGTCAGATCCAGCAGCTGGAGGCACTGCATGGGCCAAGTTCACGGTGCTGATCCGTGGCTTTACAGCACTGGTTTGTGAAAACCACTTAGATCCCCCCCTGGGTCTCCCCTGGCTTCACAGTTTTACACCTCACCTGTAACGGAAAGGAGATTTTAATTGGACTTTTAGATATTTGAATTCTTAATAAAACTGGATGATTTAATAACCAGGCACCGATTCTGCGTATTTTTGTCCACCGCTGGTTGGTCAGACAGCAGGTGTTACACCACCCTACAGCAAGGTGATTTCCATCTTTAGAGGCGCTACATAAAAGATCGTTTTCTTTTCTTTCTTTACCTGCTAAGGACACAGTTCAGAGGGCTTTTCCCCTTTTATTGCAATAATTTACCATACCATACCATACCATACCATACCATACCATACCATAGCATAGCATACCATAGCATAGCATAGCATAGCATACCATAGCATAGCATAGCATAGCATACCATAGCATACCATACCATACCATACCATACCATACCATACCATACCATACCATGCCATACCATACCATAGCATAGCATACCATAGCATAGCATACCATACCATACCATACCATACCATACCATACCATAGCATAGCATACCATAGCATAGCATACCATACCATAGCATACCATACCATACCATACCATACCATACCATACCATAGCATAGCATAGCATAGCATACCATAGCATACCATACCATACCATACCATACCATACCATACCATACCATACCATACCATACCATACCATAGCATAGCATACCATACCATACCATACCATACCATACCATACCATACCATACCATAGCATACCATACCATACCATACCATACCATACCATACCATACCATACCATAGCATAGCATACCATAGCATAGCATACCATACCATACCATACCATACCATACCATACCATAGCATAGCATAGCATTCCATTCCATACCATACCATACAATAACATACAATAGCATACCATAGCATAGCATACCATAGCATACCATACCATACCATACCATACCATACCATACCATACCATACCATACCATAGCATAGTTTAGTTATATAGCACGTTTAAAGCGCAGCATGGGAGCTGCCCAGAGTGCTGCACAGGCTAACACAAAACGCGACCATTCTAAGGAACTAAAGCAGAAGATAAAAACACCAGTAGTCAAAAGCAGATATAACATGATGAATACTAAGAACACATTAAAACAATGACACAATAAAACACTAAAACGAGTCAGTGTCTAAAAGCCGAATCGTAAAAGTGGGTCTTTAAACGAGATTTAAAAACCGCCAGAGATGGAGCCTGCCGAACTCCAATGGGCAACGAGTTCCACAGCTTTGGGGCAGCATGCACAAATGCTCGTTCACCCATGATTCATGTCGCATCAGGGGCGTACACAGCGGCAAAAGGTCAGCCGACCTCAACGTGCGTGATAAATGTAGCATTTATCTGGACTTGAAGAGATGCTGAGCTGTATCACACTGTCGCTGCAATGCAGGTTATATATCTAATCTTCTGTTTCTGAATCATTTGTAACTGAATCTGCTAGTAAATACACTAAATGTCACAAAATGTCTAAAGTGTTATTTCCTTATAAATGCTTAGCAAAGCCCCTGCACAGCCGCCACCACACCACACACGCCATTGGTGTAGAAATAAAGCTGAGCCAAGTGGAAGGTGTGTGTCCCGTTCTTGAGTCAAACAGTCAGACATGGTGGTGGTAGTGTGATGGTCTGGGGCTGCTCTGCTGCCTCAGGACCTGGGCCACTTGCTTGATGAAACCATAAATTCTGCTCTCTAGCAGAACATCCTGAACAACGCCTGACCTTTGACCTTAAACAGTACATCCATGTTGGAAAACCCTCCAACGTGGCTGAATTCTAACATTAGTTTGTTCCAACCAGTTCTTATGTTTTAGAGGTCTTTTTCACATGGACAGGTTGGTTTAGCTTTGCTTCTTTATTAATATTTGACCTAGCTATCAGCCTGTGACCCCCAGTTGGCTCCTCACAAGATTGCAAGGGGGTTTCACAAATTTGTGCATTTACCATTATTGTATTTGTTAAAACTACATTCACAAGATCACACACATACACACACACACACACACACACACACACACACACACACACACACACACACACACACACACCTGATCAAACTCTAAAAGGTAATAAAGAACAGGGTCTTCTTCTTCTAACCCTAGCCCTAAAACACAGAGTAAAGCCTCCCCCACCCCCCACCCCGCTACGCTGGATCAAACTCTAAAGTAACACAAACACCAAACAGGTTTCCGTGAAACTAAACCAAAACACAATAACGATTTCACAAAAGAAATAAAACAAACAATCACAGAAAGTATTTTTTAAAGTGTCCACAGACACACCAAACGACAACCTTACAGAATACAAACATGTCGAGTGATCTTCTCAGAGACTCTCTGATTTTATGTTGGTGGGTGTGAGTATCTCCGCCTGAGAACGAGTCTTTTAGGGTGCAAACGGCAAAAGGCGACCATACGTAACTGGCAAGTGTTGAAGAAATCCACCGCGCCTTCTCCAAACAAAGCGGTCAAAGTGTCAGTGTGCCCAGCGGTCTCACAGATCTTGGAGAGTGCATCAGAAGTAGGCCCTCCGATACCTCTGTAGATTCATGCAGGCCCAGAACTTGTGAAGAAGTGTGGCAGGTGACAGTTCACAGGCCTTTAGATCCTCTCTCGTTGGACCAGTGCCAACAGCGCACCACTTTGAACTGGATAATGCCGTCTCACACAAAGTGAGGATTTATGAACGTTCCGTATATCTTGAGCCAGACCTCCTCCGAAAATCCAACACCCAGGTTCAGCTCCCAGTTCTGTTTCACAACATCCGGAC